>NC_134356.1:483434314-483671985 GCF_048569485.1 Anomaloglossus baeobatrachus | reverse complement strand
TATACAGACGCACACACGCCCCCTCCCCCCCCATACATACATAGCCTCCCCCCACATATACAGACGCACACACGCCCTCCCCCCCATACATACATAGCCTCCCCCCACATATACAGACGCACACACGCCCTCCCCCCATACATACATAAGCCTCTCCCCCCACATATACAGACGCACACACGCCCTCCCCCCATACATACATAGCCTCCCCCCACATATACAGACGCACACACGCCCTCCCCCCCATACATACATAGCCTCCCCCCACATATACAGACGCACACACGCCCTCCCCCCCATACATACATAGCCTCCCCCCACATATACAGACGCACACACGCCCTCCCCCCCATACATACATAGCCTCCCCCCACATATACAGACGCACACACGCCCTCCCCCCATACATACATAGCCTCCCCCCACATATACAGACGCACACACGCCCTCCCCCCATACATACATAGCCTCCCCCCACATATACAGACGCACACACGCCCTCCCCCCATACATACATAGCCTCCCCCCACATATACAGACGCACACACGCCCTCCCCCCATACATACATAGCCTCCCCCCACATATACAGACGCACACACGCCCTCCCCCCCATACATACATAGCCTCCCCCCACATATACAGACGCACACACGCCCTCCCCCCATACATACATAGCCTCCCCCCACATATACAGACGCACACACGCCCTCCCCCCATACATACATAGCCTCCCCCACATATACAGACGCACACACGCCCTCCCCCATACATACATAGCCTCCCCCCCACATATACAGACGCACACACGCCCTCCCCCCATACATACATAGCCTCCCCCCACATATACAGACGCACACACGCCCTCCCCCCATACATACATAGCCTCCCCCCACATATACAGACGCACACACGCCCTCCCCCCATACATACATAGCCTCCCCCCACATATACAGACGCACACACGCCCTCCCCCCATACATACATAGCCTCCCCCCACATATACAGACGCACACACGCCCTCCCCCCATACATACATAGCCTCCCCCCACATATACAGACGCACACACGCCCTCCCCCTACATTACATACATAGCCTCCCCCCACATATACAGACGCACACACGCCCTCCCCCCATACATACATAGCCTCCCCCACATATACAGACGCACACACGCCCTCCCCCCCATACATACATAGCCTCCCCCCACATATACAGACGCACACACGCCCTCCCCCCATACATACATAGCCTCCCCCCACATATACAGACGCACACACGCCCTCCCCCCATACATACATAGCCTCCCCCCACATATACAGACGCACACACGCCCTCCCCCCATACATACATAGCCTCCCCCCACATGTACAGACGCACACACGCCCTCCCCCCATACATACATAGCCTCCCCCCACATGTACAGACGCACACACGCCCTCCCCCCATACATACATAGCCTCCCCCCACATGTACAGACGCACACACGCCCTCCCCCCATACATACATAGCCTCCCCCCACATGTACAGACGCACACACGCCCTCCCCCCATACATACATAGCCTCCCCCCACATGTACAGACGCACACACGCCCTCCCCCCATACATACATAGCCTCCCCCCACATATACAGACGCACACACGCCCTCCCCCCATACATACATAGCCTCCCCCCACATATACAGACGCACACACGCCCTCCCCCCCATACATACATAGCCTCCCCCCACATATACAGACGCACACACGCCCTCCCCCCATACATACATAGCCTCCCCCCACATATACAGACGCACACACGCCCTCCCCCCATACATAGCCTCCCCCCACATATACAGACGCACACACGCCCTCCCCCCATACATAGCCTCCCCCCACATATACAGACGCACACACGCCCTCCCCCCATACATAGCCTCCCCCCACATATACAGACGCACACACGCCCTCCCCCATACATACATACATATACACACGCGCGCGCCCTCCCCATCATACATATACACACACGCGGCTTCCCCCCACCCACACATATATATATATACACACACACACACACACACACACACACACACACACACACACACACACGCGGCCTCCCCCACACATACATACGCACACGCAGCCTCCCCCAGACACACAGTGGCGGCGCTTACCTTGCAGTCGTTCCTCACGAACATCATCCCGTGCCCCGGGTAGATGGGCGCCGAGCAGAAATAACACTTCTCTATGCGCATATTTGCGGGTCAGGCGAGGACGCCGTCCACCACGCACCAGCACTAAACGTGAAAGGAAGTGACGTCAATGAGTCCGCGATTTTCCTCTAAAGCCAGAGCGTCTCGAAGGACTGTTCTTACTACAGCGACACCTGGCGGAGCACGTGGTGTACTGTAGGCTCTTATTATTGCAGGAGGCTGCAGAACGCTGTGTATGATGAAAAGGCTGGAACATGACGTTATTAGAATTAATAATAGAATTGTTAGTGGACATAATAACACTAATCCCATAGCTTTGGTTATTTCTTATGCAGAAATACAGAAGGTGCGGTGTAATTTGGTCACGTACACAATTATGTACATTTAATTTCCCAATCTATTTCACAGCACATTGCAGTCAGCGCAGCGCTGTACTGGAGACATCTTTAGGAACAGATTTATAATCTTGTGCATTGTACGGAATCCTATGGCGCCAGATTCTGCCCACAAGCGCTGGTGCCTGACTGTGCCGTCCATAGTCCAGCGCACCGCACACCAGCACGGTTACCTGTGGCCATACACTGACCTGTGGGACAGGAAATAAGTGAGCGACGGTCCCATGGAGCATCAGAGGTTTATGGTGTCCGTAGTCATACTCTTAAGGGTACTTTACATGCTGCGATCTCGTTAGCGATGTGGAATTTTAGATTGCAAGTGCGATCTTTCATTTTACGCATGTGCGATCTCAAAAGATCGCACTTGCAATTTAGAAATTCACATCGCTAGCGATGTCGCAGCATGTAAAATACCCTTACTGTGTAGGACACAAACGATGGTACTTTCGCCTTGTGGTGCACTACGACCATCTGTTTGACACGGTCTGCCTGCATCTTTTGGGAGGTGGGGGTAATATAATAGTCACACAAGTTCTGGAATATTAGTGAACCTGCTGTGTGGCACAGTGACCCTAGCAGTCAGATTTATGGGATGGGAATAGAGGGATGGTGCTGTAATGGTGAGACATAAGGTGCGTCTTTGGTACACATTTTGCAGATAAATGTCTTCAAGAAATCATTACGGTGGACTGGGCAGATAAATAAGTGACTGACTCCAATCAGAGAATATCAGTCACTATGATCAAAGAGAAAAATGGGCTCTCAATTATCTTATAAAATGAATACGTGACTTCCGTGGGCTGAGTGGTGCTCTGCGGTGATATCCCAGTACTAGGAAAAAATACAAAATAATGTCCAAAAAGAGAGGAATCAGTGGACCTCATTGAGGAACTAAAAGAATTATTCTTGATTCAAATCTTGATAAACACAGCGTCATTATGGTGAAAGCGGGGAGGAGCGGCACAGCAGGGGCACTGACATGGACGACGAATGTTTTGCTTTTGGGCACTTCTACAAGTCTGCGTACCGCCCCGAGGGCTCGGCTGCGGCCGCTCGGATCCGTGCTCGTACGGTGGGTGGCTTGAGCTCCTCACGGACCCGGGGGTCACGTCGCTCTGCAAAGGGGGTTGGCGCTACACGCAGGGACTTCGGTGGGGAGTTCCATGGCCGGGGGCTGCGGTGGTTTGGAAGGGATGTAAGTTCGTGACGCCACCCACGGGTTGTGGTGAATGGATAGACACCACCGCTGCCGTTAACTAGGCCTCCGGGGACGGTGTTGCGCAGCTTGGTGTTGACCCCTCCGTGGGTAGGGGAGTGATGGTCCCGGGGGCCCGAGGGAGGTGCTGAGGCAGGGGAGCGGGTGTGGTGCGGGGCCCCGAAGGCACTGGTGTACTCACTATGACACAATACACAGGAGTCTCTGGTAAACCAAACGGGATGATGAACGGGGCCCGCAGCCGGCTGCAGCTTCTCCCTTATCAGGTTGGTGGTTTCCGCCTTTCTCCTGCACCTCTTTGTGTGAATGTTTGACTCCTATGCCTAAGCAACGGTAGTCCGCTCCCCGGCTTGCTGGGTGTCGGAAGAGCCCTGTTTGCCCGCAGACGCTGGCCCTTTGGGTCTCTATGCCTTGGCGGTGGCTTTACCCGGTATGGTTGGGCTGTTGTCTTCTAACGGGTCTTGTGTGGGAAAGGTCTTTAAGTCTAGTCCTCAATCAGTTGATTTGACTCGGCCCTGTTGGTTCGGGGCTTCGTACTGGGTCTGAGTACCCCTCCTGGTGCTCCAGTTTCCAATCGGTTCCCAGGTTCGGTACCGGCAGGCCACCGCCCGACCCCGGTCCCTACGGTTCCAACGGCTGTAATCCCAGCTCCTGCAGGCAGCCACCACCGTCTGCCTCCTTGCCAGAGGTGACTGGGCTCCAACCCAGCCACCTGAGTAAACTATTGGCAGGCCTGGTCACAGGTCTGCCCTTGAACTCGACCACTCTCCTTCACTGACAAGACTAGACTCCTACACACTCTGAACTTGTGTCTTTTTCCCGCCTCCAGGCCTGTGAACTCCTCAGTGGGCGGAGACAACCACCTGGCTCCACCCCCCCTGGTGTGGACATTAAACCTGGAGGGTGGTGACAAGGTTTTTAAGTTTGGCTGCTGTCACCTTTTTAGGGAGGGGGTCTGTGTGCATGGGACTACCTGGGACGACCTAACTAGTCCAGGGCGTCACATTCCCCCTTGGTTTAATGCAGACCATCCACGGGCTGCCCGTCCATGACCGGTTTATTTTGTTTCTGAAAGATAAAAAAAAACGGGAACACAGTACAAGCATACTAACAGTTGCATAAACTTTGAATATTAGCTTTTTAAATCTTCCCTTACGGTAGGCAAATACTTGAACGTTGCAAACGGTAAACTTTTATTAATAACGGGAAACGGGTCCGGGTCCTTCAATCACCCACCCAAACAACCTAAGCCTTGATGCTGCCCCTAAGAAGTGGGCAGCACCCCTTTTCCCCAGACCAGGAACGGGCCCAGGCGCTATCCAACGGGATGGGTGCAGGGTTTCACATCTGCCTCTCTTTTCAGAGGCCCCACGTCCAGGGGACCCCTGACTCGGAGGATGGCCACCGGTTGTAGTGGTGGCGGGCCCCGGCCATCTATTTTCCGCAGGCCCATTCTCCAGTCTGACTCTCCGGAGACTGTGAAACCGGAAGGTCGATTAAGAGGGATTTATTTACAAGCCCAATAGTTTTTGGGTGGCCTGCCAGTTCTCGGCCTTGTCTTTATGTAACAGGGCAAAAACAAAGTCCCAACGGGGACGGGCAGTATGGTCCCAACGGGGACTGTTCAACTTGGCAGCCGGGTTCCGCTGCCTTTACTCCTGATCCTCCTCTTCATATTCCTCTTCGACGGCAACCTCAGGGCTGTATGGTGGGGGAGGGGACTGGGGCCGCTCCAGGGCACTGCGGCGCTCTCTCAGGCTGACATCCAGGGCAAACCAGCCCCTCTCCCCACAATGCCGGGTATACTCGACCAAGTCGCCAGGTAGCAGGTCACGGTCTGGGTGACAATAGGGTAGAAGCGGGTTCACATCTCTGCGGGAGAAGAATTCTTCGGCCTCCAGGCCGGGCTCATAGATGAACCCCCATCCGTGGTCACGGTCGAACCTCCAGACCTGGCCCTGGTACTTTTGGCCTCGCACCCATTAGGTGGCACTCCTCAGGTTCTCCTTCTCCCGGATTGTGCGGGCCAGGATTTCTGCTTTTCCCAGGCTTCAATCTCCCGGCCCATCTGGCTTGGCTGCCGCTCCCAATAAGTCTGCGTGCCCGGGGTCTCTATGGGTGGGGGTCTGGCCCAGCTGGAGTTCCCCGGTGGCGGCCACGACCGTTACCCTCCGGGGGAAAACCCGCTGTGTCGTGGCCGGCTCTGGTGCCTTGCAGTGGCCTCCCGCGGGACCTCAGCCAAGGCCCGAGACCCGGGAATGGCCTGCCTCACCTTCTGGTCCTTCTTCCGAGTAGCGCTCTCCTCCTCGGCCGGGCGGACTGCAGGGGCCGGGACCACATCAGGCGCGGGCACCTTCCGGGACTTAGCCTTCCACGGGAGCGGAGGTAGTGCGGGCCGATCGGGTGGCTGTCCGCCTGCTGCGGCCACAGGCGGCTCCTCCTGGGCGTCTGGGATGGGCTCCTCCACCAGTGACGGGGGTGGGGATCCGGGTGGAGAGGCAGCGGCGACCACTACGGGCAGTGGGGGAGGCAGTATGGAGGGCAGAAGCAGACCGGGTCCCTCAGCCGCAGTGGCCGGTCCCTCTCGGACATAGGGGCGTGGGTCGCGTACCCTTTCCTCCAACACTGCCGCCACTTCACATGCCCGCATGGCGGCGGCTATCCTCTCCATTTCGGCCGCACATTGCTGCATAAGGTAGCGTACCTGGGCTTGGAAACGGCAGCAAATCATGGCCGTCCGAGCTTCCACCCACGCCACTGTTCCGGGCGCGGGCTCCGGGAATTCGGGCTTCTCAGACGGGGCGGACATGTTGTAACTTGTTTGTCCAGGAACCAGACGGGAGGCAGAGTCCTGGAGTCCCTGCCTTTTATCTCCTCAGTCACATGAGGCTGGATCTTCACCCCCCCCTTGGTCTTTTCCGAGCACTCCACTTGCTTTTGGCACCGCTCTGCTCTCGGGGGGGCGGGGCTTCGCTTTTTGCGCCCTTTCTGCTCGAAGACGGCTCGGGCGGGAACTTTTCGCGCCCAAGATGTCGGATTCTGCAATTTTTCATCGGGACGCCGCTAACGACAATTTCAAGATGCACTCCCACAGGTAAGTGGACGGTTCTATCCTGTTCGTGACACCAGAAGAGTCGATGTGTACCGCCCCGCGGGCTCGGCTGCGGCCGCCTAGTCGCTCGGATCAGTGCTCATACGGTGGGTGGCTCGAGCTCCTCACGAACCCGGGGGTCACGTCGCTCTGGAAGGGGGTTGGCGCTACACGCAGGGACTTCGGTGGGGAGTTCCATGGCCGGGGGCCGCGGTGGTTTGGAAGGGATGTAAGTTCGTGACGCCACCCACGGGTTGTGGTGAATGGATGGACACCACCACTGCCGTTAACTAGGCCTCCCGGGGATGGTGTTGCGCAGATCGGTGTTGACCCCTCCGTGGGTAGGGAGTGATGGTCCCGGGGGCCCGAGGGAGGTGCTGAGGCAGGGGAGCGGGTGCGTGCTGGATGCTGGTGCGGTGCGCGGCCCTAAGGCACTAGTGTACTCACTATGACACAATACACTGTCTCTTGTAAACCAAACGGGATGATGAACGGGGCCCGCAGCTGGCTGCAGCTTCTCCCTTATCAGGTTGGTGGTTTCCGCCTTTCTCCTGCACCTCTTTGTGTGAATGTTTGACTCCTATGCCTAAGCAACGGTAGGCCGCTCCCCGCCTTGCTGGGTGTCGGAAGAGCCCTGTTTGCCCGCAGACGCTGGCCCTTTGGGTCTCTATGCCTTGGCGGTGGCTTTACCCTGTATGGTTGGGCTGTTGTCTTCTAATGGGTCTTGTGTGGGAAAGGTCCTTAAGTCCAGTCCTGAATCAGTTGATTTGACTCGGCCCTGTCAGTTCGGGCTTCGTACTGGGTCTGAGTACCCCTCCTGGTGCTCCGGTTTCCAATCTGTTCCCCTGTTCGGTACCGGCGGGCCACCGCCCGACCCCCGTCCCTACGGTTCCACCGGCTGTAATCCCAGCTCCTGCAGGCGGCCACTACAGTCTTCCTCCTTGCCAGAGGTGACTAGGCTCCAACCCAGCCACCTGAGTAGACTATTGGCAGGCCTGGTCACAGGTCTGCCCTTGAACTCGACTTTTCTCCTCCACTGTCAAAACTACTCTCCAACTCTGAACTACTGTTCTTCCCGCCTCCAGGCCTGTGAACTCCTCGGTGGGCGGAGCCAACTGCCTGGCTCCACCCCCCTGGTGTGGACATCAAACCTGGAGGGTGGTGACAAGGTTTTTAAGTTTGGCTACTGTCACCTTTTTAGGGAGGGGGTGTGTGTGCATGGGACTACCTGGGATGACCTGACTAGTCCAGGGCGTCACATCTGCATAAAGAATAATTCATTACCTTACACAGTAAGTGCTTCTGATTTCACCTTGTTAGATCAGTGCTCATCCTGTCCGGTGACTACTTAGGGCCTATTTCAGGATTAGCCAGGGCCTAGGTATCCTGATCAGTGTATAGGTGCAGAACCTATCTAAAGACGTCAGGCGAGCCAGGGGCCAGAGGTAGATTTTACCAGGGGTCACCATCTTCCCCTTTCCATAGAGAAAGGATTTCCCCCACCCCCCACCCCATTTTCGCCGTTGTCTGGTATTCCACTATACATAGTTACATAGGTTGAAAAAAGACCTAAGTCCATCTAGTTCAACCTTCCTCCACCAATTCTACATTTTGTCCCTAAGTCACTTATAACCATCAATGTTGTGTGTACTGAGGAAATCATCCAGCCCTTTTTAAAAGCTGTTATAGTGTCTGCCATTACTACCTCTTGTGGTAGGGCATTTCACAGTCTGACTGCTCTAACTGTAAAGAACCCTTTCCTATTTAGCTGCCAGAATCGCTTGTCTTCCATTCGCAGTGTATGGCCCCTGGTCCTTAGTACTGTCTTTGGAATAAGTCATGTGCCAGTCCTTTATATTGACCACACATGACAATATAAAAGAGACGTCTTTTTTCTAAGCTAAACAGATCTAACTTTTTCAACCTCTCATCATATGTAGGGCCTTCCATTCTTGTAGTAGTCTAGGTACTTGCCTTTGAACGGATTTTAACTTCTGAATGTCCTTCTTAAAATGTGGAGCCCAAAACTGGATCCCATATTCCAAATGTGGTCTTACAAGTGATTTAGAGGGGTAACAATATATTGGGAACCCGGGATCTAATCTCTCTTTTTATACACCCTAAAATCTTGTTTGCTTTTGCAGCTGCAGGTTGACATTGAGTACTGTTGCTCAGCTTATTTGTAATGAGAATACCCAAGTCCTTCTCCTGTTCGGTAGTCCCGAGTTTACTTCCATTTAATGTATACGCAGTTATAGGATTACTCCGTCCTAGGTGCATTACGTTACATTTATCAACATTAAATCTCATTTGCGAAGTATCTGCCCAGTCTGACATCTTATCCAGATCTTTTTGTAATATTGTACTATCAAGGTCAGTTTTTAATATCCTACATAGTTTGGTGTCATCAGCAAAGACTGACACTTTACCATCTATCCCATCCACAAGGTCATTAATACAGAGATTAAAAAGAATTGGTTCTAGCACAGATCCCTGCGGCACCCCACTGCTGACTATAGCCCATTTAGAGAATGTACCATTTATGACTACTCTTTGTTTCCTATCTTTTAGCCAATTCCTTACCCAGTTGCATATAGTTTCCCCTAGTCCTTGCTTCTGGAGTTCAAGTATAAGGTTATTATGTAGTACAGTATCAAATGCCTTTGCAAAGTCCATATAAATCACATCAGCTGCATTACCAATATCCAGATTTGCACTTAACACCCCCCCCTCCCCTAGAACCACAACAGATTGGTTATAAATGACTTATCTTTCCTGAATCCATGCTGTCTGTCAGTTATTATATTATTCTCTGCAATATATTTTTACATGTCATCCCTTAAAATGCCCTCAAAAACTTTGCATACTACTGATGTCAGGCTTACTGGATGGTAGTTGTTTGGATCTACCCTCTTACCTTTCTTAAATATCGGTACCACATCAGCAATCCTCCAATCCTGAGGCACCAACCCTGTTACAAGCGAGTCTAAAAAGATGAGATACAGCGGTCTGTCGACTACGGAGCTCAATTCCCTCAATTTGTGGATGCATGCCAGCTGGCCCGGGGGATTTGTCAATGTTTAATTTACTCAGACGCAGGCGTACTTCTTCTTGTGTTAAATTAATTATATCGGGTGGTGAGCTTTGATTTTTCACTTGTTGAATGATCTCTGGAGCAGTCTGCTTCTTGGTGAACACTGATGAGAAGTGCCTGTTTAGAATCTCAGTCTTTTGTTTGTCCTCTATAACTAACTTGTTATTATATTTTAAGGGGCCAATACTATCCTTTATTTTCCGTTTTGCATTAATGTATTTTTAAAAATATTTTGGGATTTATTTTAATGTCCTTGGCGATTTTTGTTTCAGTAGCTAATTTTGCTTGCTTGATTTGTTTTTTTTGCATTTCCTATTGATATCTTTATACTTCTGAAATGCTATTTCTGTATTCTCAGCCTTTAAGATTTTAAACACCCTTTGTTTTTGTTTTATTATACTTTGTACAGTCTCAATTTATCCATAGTGGTTGCTTTTTATTCCTGGACATTTTATTACCAGAGGGTATAAGTTTTTTTACAGGACTCTAGTAGTATATCCTTAAACTTACCTCATTTATGTTCAGTATCCCCAGTTACCATGACATTATCCCAATCTACACATTTAAGCTCTTCCCTTAACTTGTTGAAATCAGTTTTCCTAAAATTCCAGGTTTTAGCATTTCCTCTTTTAAATGTTCTATTGAATATTACGTTGAAGCTTACCATATTATGATCGCTGGTGCCCAAGTGCTCCCGGACCTGTAGATCTGAAATTGTATCCGGTCTATTTGACAGGACCAGATCTAGCATTTCACCCTCTTTGTTCAGGTATGTTAGGAGGCTTATAGCAAACTCCAATTAGCATTTTTCAATTATTCCCCACCCCATGTACATTTACCCATACTGACTCTACATTGTTGCATTTCCCCCCCAATGTCGTCATTGAACACAGGTTTTAGGTTATATTTGATAAATATACACACCCCACCACCTCTGGTCTTTCCTGTCCTTCCTGGATGTAGTATAACCTTCTAAGTTTGTTACCCAGTCATGGCTTTCATCCAGCCAGGTTTCCGTAATGCCCAACACATCATAATCCATGATTGACATAAGAGTCTCCAATTCATTTTGTTTGCAAGACGTCTTGCATTTGCCAGTAGACATTTAATACTATTAACACATTTATTACTCCTAGACTCCCTACGTTCTTTGTATGTCCCAGCGCCCCCTAATCCTTCATTGACCCCTACTGTTTCACTGTCTCTATCTGCAGCAGACAACAAACTGTTCGACATTCACCACCAATCATGACAGGTGGTAATAATTTTAGTGGGATTTTTTTTTTTTGTTTAGTGATAGTTTGGTGGAATAATTTAGCAATTAAGTAGTAATATATGGAAGTGTATATTGGTATTATTGCTAATATTGGTCTTTGTACAGCATGTTTTATCCTGTAGAAGTATTATGGATTCACCATGTAGTGCTGAAATGTTTTGGTCAATACGTGGACAGTATTATTTCAAGCTAATTTACTGGTATTATTGGACTTTAAGGCTGTGTGCACACGATGCGTTTTTTACCGCGGAAACGCTGCGTTTTGAACCGCAGCGTTTCAGTGGCAAATTGCATGCGTTCAGCTTTCCCAGCAAAGTGTATGGGAAAGCTGAAAAATCAGTGCACATGCTGCGTTTCTTTCCGCAGCGTTTTGGATGCCAAAAATCGGTGCGGAAAGAAAAGCAGCATGTCACTTCTTTTGTGCGGTGTAGCTGCGTTCTCTCCCCCATTGAAATCAATGATGTGGGGTCAGAACGCAGCCACAACGCATGGACCTGCTTTTTTGTTGCGGTCCGCGGCCTTTGTCGGCACACCAGAACGCAGGCATTTACCTGGAAGTGAGGTCAAGAGGATTCCTGTTGACCTCACTTCCTGGCAAAGCCCCCGGTGTCGCCAAAGTGCCCGCCCCGACCCCCCCTCCCGAAAATCCAACATGGCCGCGCGCACAGTAGCGCACCGGCCGCCCTGCTCCTATGATTTCTGTCGCATGTGCAATAACACATGCGACAGAAAAATGCCCCCCAGGCCCTGCCCGGTCACCCCCCTATTCCCCCGGTATTCCCCCTTACCTGTCCGGTCGCAGCGCTGATCCCCCGCGGCTCCCTCCTCCTTCACAGCAGACGCCGGCCGGTCACATGTGCCGAGCAGCTGACAGCCAGCACTGTGTTCAGAGACCTGTGCTGGCTGCTCGCACTCTGCAGCTGTGACCCGGGGAGAGTGGGTGCAGATTTTTGCACCCACTCTCCTCAAATGGAGGGTCTGCCCTCCTAGAAAATGGGGGATACGTTCCCTGAGCGTGCCCCCATATTCTAGAAGGTCCAGAGGCGACGTGGGACGTCCATATGGATTTCTGCGGACCCATTTTTTTTTTATTAAATTGGAGAACAAGGGAATGATTTGGGGAGTGTTTTTTCTAATAAAACATTTTTTGTTGTCTTTTTTTGCTTTTGTTTACTGTCAATTAGTTATGTCGGGTGTCTGATAGACGCCGTGACATCACTAATTGCTGGGCTTGATGCCAGGTGACATTACACATCTGGTATCAACCCCATTTATTACCCCGTTAGCCAACGCACCAGGGCGCGGGATGAGTTGGGGCGAAGCGCCAGGATTGGCGCATCTAATGGATGCGCCACTTCTGGGGCGGCTGCGGCCTGCTATTTTTAGGCTGGGAAGAGTCCAATAACCATGGCTCTTCCCACCCTGAGAATACCAGACCCCAGCTGTCAGCTTCACCTTGGCTGGTGATCTAATTTGGGGGGACCCCATGTTATTTTTTTTTTTATTCTTTATTTATAAATAAATAAAAAAAACATGGGGAGCCCTCCAAATTGATCACCAGCCAAGATGAAGCTGCCAGCTGTGGTTTGCAGGCTACAGCTGTCTGCTTTACCCTGACTGGCTATCAAAAATAGGGGGGACCCCACGCCATTTTTTTCATTTTTTTTTTATTGGATAAATACTAAGCTAGGCACCCTTTAGTGCCACATGAAAGGTACTAAAGGTGCCAGCTTAGAATATGCTGGCGGGGGTAGGACGTTCTATATATTTGACATCCCTTCATCCATTGACGCTTTTTAGGCTGTGTGTCCACAATCAGGGTTTGCAGCGTTATGGGCGCTGAGTGTTTTCCCTGCGTCCATAACGCTGCGTTGTGCAGTAGAAGCACAGTGGAAGGATTTTTGGAGATCCCATGCCCACTGTGCTTCTTTTCTCCGCAGCATAAACTGACCGGTAGCGTGGCTTCCCGAGCCTCAGCATGTCAATTTATGCTGCGGAGACGAGTGTTCTCTGCAGGTAGTATAGAGCTCCACAGCAGCCTGAACCCAAATCGTGGGCATGGGCAGCTGCAGGAAGGCTGACACTGTGTACTAGACGCCGTGTCGCTGGATCATGGCCACATAGCCTTAGGCCCCTTTCACACGTCAGTGATTCTGGTACGTTTGTGCTTTTTTTTAAACGTACCAGAATCACTGACATACGCAGACCCATTATAATGAATGGGTCTGCTCACACGTCAGTGATTTTTCACTGCACGTGTCTCCGTGCGGCGTACCCGCGTGTGCGTGATTGCCGCACGGAGACATGTCCATTTTTTTCTGGCATCACTGATGTCCCACGGACCACGCAGTGGTGTGATCCGTGAAACACGTGCCAGAAAAAAACGTGCTTTTAAAATAAAAAACATTTTAACTCACCCGGCGTCCAGCGATGTCCTCTGCAGCCCGTCCTCCCTGTTCCTTCTGTGCCGGCTCATTATTGTCGCGCATATTCATGATGCACGACACAGCCAACCCGGAACCAGCTGCTGCGGGGGTCAGCGCCGGCCGGATGCTGCACCGCGGGAGCGATCAGCACCATGGAGAGCGGGAGCGGGCGCAGGTGAGTTAATCTCTTAGTGCAATCACGGGCCACGGAGAACGGAGCCCGGATTGCACTTAGACAACCCACGTGTGCCGTGATTCACGGCACACGGAGGGACATGTGCGTGTTTTACACGCCAGTGAAAAACGTCAGTGTTTTCACTGACGTGTGAAACGGGCCTAAAAGTGAGAATATTGTTGCTACAGCAACATTTTGGGTGAAGTAGCTGTGGATTCAAAATGCTTAATATACTCCTGAATAAAATCCTTGATGGGTGCAGATTCCAAAATGGGGTCACTTGTGGGGGTTTTCTGACGTATAGGTACCTAAGGGGCTTGGTGCGCGAAGTTTATTTCAACTTTTCCAAAATTCAAATGGTGCTCCTTCCATTCCAAGCCCTCCCATTTATCCAAACAGAATGTGGAGAAGGAAATGACATCACAGGTTTTTTTTTCCAAAGGTCTGTGTTCAACCAACTTTATTATCACTGACAAGTCTTAAAAAACGCACCTAAAAAAACGCATGAAAAACGCATGAAAAACGCATGAAAAACGCATGAAAAACGCATGCGTTTTCGATGCGTTGTTTCTCAAAAAGCATTGTTTACAATTCTCCCCTCTGCCAGAGGGTGCGTTTTTTTCCGCGCGGAAAAAAAAGCAACGTGTGCACATACCCTAATTATGCTTCATACATTACATTAGGATTGATTTTCTCTATGCACAGTGCCTTGCAAAAGTATTCTTCCCCTTGGCATTTTTCATGTTTTGCTACCTCACATTTAGAATTTCACTGGTTTTTTTTTTTAGGGTTTACATCAGTTCATGTAAAGAACATGCCTACAACTATTAATATTTGGTTTCTTTTTATTGTGAAGCAAACAACCAATAGGATAAAATAACAAAACTTCAGTGTGCATAACTGTTTACCCTATTAAAGTCAATACTTTGCAGAGCCTCCCTTTGCAGCAATTATAGCTATAACTCGCTATGTCTCTGCGCTTTCCACATCTTGCCGCTGGGATGTTTGTCCATTCCTCAAGGCAAAACTGCTCCAGCTTATTCACGTTAGACGGTTTCCTCTGGTTAACCGCAGTCTTCAAGTCTGTCCACAGATTCTTGATTGAAATAAGGTCTGGGCTTTGACTAGGCTACTCCAATACATTTACATGTTTCCCCTTAAACCGCTCAGGTGTGGCTTTAGCAGTATGCTTTGGGTCATTGTCTTGTTGGAAGGTGAACCTCTGTCCCAGTCTCAAATCACTCACAGACTTAAACAGGTTTTGCTCAAGAATATTCCCATATTTACCATCCATCATCCCTTCGACTTAAACCATTTTCCCTGTCTCTGCTGCTGAAAAACGTCGCCACTGCATAGTGCTGCCACCACGTATCACTGTAGGGAATGTGCTCCTGGGGTGATGAGCTGTTGGTTTGGTACCAGATAGATCATTTACCTTCGTGGCCAAAAAGTTATATTTTGGTCTTATCTGATCACAGCACCTTCTTCCATACATTTGGCGAGATTCCCATGTCTTTTGGTAAACTCAAAGTGAGCCTTCCGATTTTTTTGTCTGTAAGTAAAGGCCTTTTTCTGGCCACTCTTCCACAACGGCAAGGTCTACAGCGAGTATGGCTTATTGTGGTCTTATTACGATATTCAAGTCTCTGCTTGGGAACTTTGCAGCTGCTTTAGGGTTACTTTTGATCTCTGTGCTGCTTCTCTGATGAATGCCCTCCTTGCGCAGGCTGAGTTTCAGTGGGCGACCCCTCTCTTGGAAGGTTTGTTGTGGTACCATGCTTTCTACATTTGATGGTAATGGATTTGTTGGTGCTTCAGGTAATCATCAAGGATTGGGATATTTTTATTTAGACTCCAACCCTGACTTGTACTTCTCAACATCTTTGTCTCAGACTTAATTTGAGATCTCCTTGGCCTTCATGGTGTTGTTTGGTTAGTGGTGCCTCTTGCTTAATGGGGTCGCAGCCTCTGTGGCCTTTCAGAAAAGGTGTGTATATACTGACAAACCGTGGAACAGTTAGGCCCTGTGCGCACTTGCCGGTTTTTGCCGCAAATTTCCTGCGGTTTTGCTGCATGTTTCGCTGCAGAAAATGTTCATAACATCTCTGCAGTGATTCACCAGCAAAACCTATGGGGGGAAAAAAATGCTGTGCACACTATGCGGATTTTGACAGCTGCATGTTTTGCTGCAGGATTCCCGCAGCAAAAACAATTGCATGTCACTTCGTTTTCGCACGTCGCTGTGGCATTTCACTCCATTGACTGCCATGTAATCGTGAAATCCCGCAGGGAATAACGCAGGCAGCAAATTCTGTGCGGTTCCTTGCGTTTTCCTGCGTTATTCCCTGCGGTATTTTGCGGTTTACCTGCGGTAATGTTCAGCATTGCCTTGCAGTTTGCAGGGAAGTGATGTCATTATGACAGGAAGAGGACGCGGAGCAGAGTAAACACACACACAGATCACAGACAGACATAGAACACACACAGATCACACACAGACACAGATATATACACATAGAAATCAAACGGACATATAGAATAAAAAACACGTGAGCTCCGACGTATTTTTACCGTCCAGCCGAGGTAAGCACACAGCGGCGGCCCGGTATTCTCAGGCTGGGGAGGGCCAGGGCCAGGGTTAATGCCCCCCCTCCCTCCTGCAGCCGAAAATATCAGCCTGCAGTTGTCCTGGGCCTATCGCATCCATTATGCGGCAGTACCGGAGTGTCCCCGGGCTCTTCCTGTTGCCGTGATGCGGTGGCAATCAGGGTAATATAAGGAGTTAATGGCGGCGGATCGCCGCCACTAAGTCCAGGCTTGATCATGGCAGCGTCTATGAGACAGCTAACATGATCAACCCGTAAGTAAAGTGAATAAACACACACCGAAAAATCCTTTATTTTAAATAAAACACAAAAACGCCCCTGGTTCACCCCTTTAATAACCCCCCCCACCCCCCCGAAACACACAGCTCCGGCGTAATCCACGTCCTGCGATGCTTGCATCCAGCCGCGACTGACACACAGCGCTGAATGCAGCATCGCTACGAGCCTGCAGGGGTAACCACAGGTCATTTCCCACAGCCGTTAATGTGAACAATACAGAACCGCTCGGGAGAAATGCGGCATGTGCTCACAGGGACTCTCTCTCTCTCCCTCTGTCTATTTATCTATTATCTATCTTAGAAGGAAATTACTTTTTTTTTTTTCTTCAATGTGCTTTATTGCATTGCATGCATTGAAGCACATGTACCAACCCGCACGCAGCAAAACCGCGGCAAACCGCATGCGATTTTCAGGTGCTGCTTGCCACGTTTTTTTTTACCGCGGTTGCGGTAATCTTTCAGACCATGCGGAATTTTCCAGTGCGCACAGGGCCTTACAGGAGAGGAAGTCCACCTGCGAGCAATCTAACAGAGTATGCAACTTACAAAGTTAATTGCTTGCCCCAGAAATTTTTAGTGGCCTCCTAGCGCCAAAAAAAAAAAAAAAAAAAAAAAAAAAAAAAAAGGATGAATACATAAAGCACATGGCAATTTTTGTTTATTTTATCAGATACATTTTTGCCTATATTTTTCTCACTTCACTCGCACAACTTGGACTAGTAAGTGCTGATTCATCGCACACAAACTGGAGTACAAAAATATTTAAACTCAGGTTGTAATGTAATACAATAGGTAAACCGCCAATGTGGGGCTCCTGACCCGGTCAGGCACCCCTGAGTACTCCACCCATGCTGGGACAGTACTTCCAGGTAATCCTGAGGGCCAGAATGAGGTATGTACGCACAGACACATAGCAACCGGGTCTCCCACACCTTTAGAGGGGACCCTTGGGTAGTCTCCAGAAGGGGCTAGCTTTCAATTCTTGTCAAGGGGTGTAGTGGAGGGGCTGGGAGCTAAAGTGCAGAGGTTTTCAGGAAAGGAGTGGAGGGAGCCAGTCTGGTAGTGGTGAGCAGCGGTCGCTAGGGGGTTACACGCATGGCCACTAGTCAGACCCTGCACGGTGTAGTGACAGTTGGCAGGGGAGAACGGTCACCGAGAGTCAGAGGAAAGAGGTGCTCCTGGTGACTAGTCAAGTACGGGGACAGGTCCTTAGAGCAGACTCCAGTTTAACTATCTGCTAATCCTGCCTGTGAGGGGAACTACAAGTACCTCACCAACCACACAGAGTCCGAGCCTCAACAGCAACGCAGGGACCCATAAGGAGACAGCGCTTGATGCCATCTCACCTAGTCCACGCTGCCGGCAAACGGGCCAAACACAGGGGAGAAAAGGCAGTTGCGACTCTGTGGATAGACCCCCATGGTACTTCAAGTCAGGCGGTTATCCGAACACAGAAGTGCTAGGCAGGCAAGCTAACTGGTTACCCTGAGACTGGCCCAAAAGAGCCCCTGGTCCTACCTGGTTGATCACAGTAACGCCCGGGTTAGCTAACAGCACATCAGAAGTGAATAAAAATCAATCAGTTATAGACTTTTGGACTCAGCCTGTTCTTCCTGGACCCGCTTCTCTGCTCAACCGAGCCCCTGGGGCCTGCCTCACTTACGGGAGGCTACATCATCTGGCTGCAGACCCCACCAGCCCCAGACGCTCGTAAAAACCTGCAGCGGCGGTCACTCACATCCCTGACCGCAAGCCGTGAGTGGCGTCACGACATATACAACACTAACAGTACCTGTTGCCATATTGAAGAAACTCTGTGGCATCCCTGAAGAGGCTCAGCATCCCTAGGGCGTCACACCAAGGGGAGTGTATATTTTCGCAATGCACTGTACAACACTATCCATTGCTGAAAGTGACCGAGTGCTGATGATCCACGGTTGCTGGCAAACCTTGCTAAGCCACAGCCCAGATGCATGAATTTGGCAGCAGCAGAAGCTACCCAGAATTTTAAGAATGTGGTTGGTTACCAGCCATATAGACTGTGGCCATTACTGAATACAGCACAGTGACTGCAAGAATGTATCATATACACATTTTAAGATAAAGCTTCACAAAGTATATCCCGGGACCCAGTCAATATCTTACGATTTATGCAAACTACCTACAGAGCGGAGTATATGCAGCTATTTTCATAATACCAGTGATTGGCTGCAGTGGTTATGGTACATTCTGTAGTTGTAATGTTACTGCTGCAGCTCAAAAAAATTACCAGAGGCAGCAGAAATTCAGAGGTAGGTGACTGTGAAACACAGATGTATAAAAACAGTATGGACCAGCTGAGGGTCTCCTAATCCCAAACTCAACTGCCTGATATATGTCATCTCAGAACATTAAACACAGATTTGTGGAGGAATCCTGAAGCTCATTTTTATACTGGGAAAATATATGGCTGTAAACCATAATACTCAACATTAACAGAAATAAACACTTGAAATAGATCAGTGTGTAATGACTATATATGTGCTTTTTTGTATTGAATTACTAAAATTAACTTTTTCATGATATTCTAGTTTATTGAGATGCACTTGTAGCTGCCTTTTTTTAAAGGGACCAAAAGCAACTGGACAATTATCTCAAAAGCTCTTTAATGGGCTGCATAGGCTATTACCTCATTAATCCATCATATATTTAGACGTTAAAAGGGCTGGAGCCGATTCCAGGTGTGACATTTGCATTTGGAAGCTGTTGTGAACTCACAACATGCAGGCAAAAGGAATTCTCAACTGAGGAAAATCAGATCACTGAGGTGGAAAAAAAAAAAAAAAAAAAATGAACATCAGAGATGGCAGTAATGTTGTTAGGGATGGCCAAATCAAGAGCTTGACTTATTCTGGAAAAAAATTAGCACACTGGAGAGCTTGGGAACTCAAAGAGGCCTGGATGTCCAAGAAAGATAATAGTGGTGGATGATCAAAGAATTAATCCTTTCCTTACTGAAGGAAACCCCCTTCACAACATCCACCCAAGCGAAGAACACTCCAGGAAGTAGATGTTTCAGTATCTAAGTTACCATAAAGAGAATATTTCATAAGAGCAAAAAGAAAGGGTTCACCACAACAATTTGCCATTAATCAGCCTTAAAAATAGAAAGGCCAAATTAGACTTTGTCAAAAAGCATGCAAAGAAGCCAGCCCAGTTCTGGAAAAGCATTCTATGGTCAGATGAAACTAAGATCAACCTTTATGATGGGAAGAAGAAAGTATGGAGAAGGCATGGAAGGGCTCATTATGCAAAACACACCACATCCTCTGTAAAACATGGTGGAGGCAGTGTGATGGCATGGGCATGCATGGCTTCCAATGGCACTGGGTCACGTGTGTTTATTATGTGACTGAAGACAGAAGCAACAGTATAAATTCTGATATGCACAGGGCTATACTATCTGCTCAAATTCAATCAAATACAGCAAGGCTGATTGGATGGCACTACACAGTATAAATGAATAACCCAAAACTTACTGCGAAAGCAAACTGGGAGTTTAAGGCAAAGTAGTAGAATATTCTGCAATGGCCAAGTCAACCACCAGATCTGAACGCCATCGAGCATGCATTTCACATCCTTAAGATAAAACGTAAGGGCAGAAAGACCCACAAACAAGCAACAACTGAAGACAGTCGCAGTAAAGGCCTGGCACAGCATCATAAAGGAAGAAACCCAATGTTTAGTGATGTCCATGGCGTCCAGACTTCAGGCAGTCATTGCCTGAAAAGGAATATCTTTGAAGAATTAAAAATGAACATTTTATTTATGGTAAATTTGTCCAGTTACTTTTGAGTGGCTGAAATGAGGAGGTTTTGTAGAAAAATGGTTGTAATTTCTGAACGTTTCATAGGTTATTTTTGTTTCACCTCTTTAATTAAACCTGAAAGTCTAGCAAAAACTCACAGACTAATGGCAGAAGATGTAAACTGCCCCAGGCCAAAAAGACTAATGCACTGCCAGGATGCAGCAAGACCTCCATTAAATGGAGACATCACAGGTGCAAGGAAGATGGTAAAATTGCACACTTGTGGCTTGCATAGGTCACTGTTCACACACACACAGGCACACAGTATCTGGTATGCAGCCTATTAGTTACGCCCATCACAATCGATGCAAGCGGGCTACGCCAGTACTAAATATGTGTTCCATGCAGGGACAGTGAGTATAATATGCAAGGCCTAACATTAAGAGGCCTGGCTGCATCCTGTATAAAATATTCTCTGCAAAAGAATAATTAAATATATGAGGTATTGGTAGGTAATATGGCCATAGTACGGTAAGCCCACAATCCACGTCACGAATCCTCATGTTTGTGGGTCCCTACACTAATATATCATAAATGTACATACATAAAAAAAAAAAAACACCAAAAAGAGGAATAAAAACCTCCAAAAGTTAAGCAAAAACTCACAGACTAATGGCAGAAGATGTAAACTGCCCCAGGCCAAAAAGACCTGAAAACCTGAAAGTCTACACTTCAATTACATCTCAGTTGTTTTATTTTAAATAAAATATGGCATGCAGAGGCCAAATCACAAAGATTCGGTCACTGTCCAAATATTTCTGGACCCAACTGTATGAAGGATACCATGGTGCACTGTAGGCACCATATATTTAATAAAATTAATTTAGAAAAATGCATTGTGCCTACAGTGAAACATGGTGGGAGCTGTGTCCTTATGTGGGGCTGGATGAGTGCCACTGGTGTCGGGGAGGTACTTTTCATTGCTGGTATCATGAATTCACAGGCGTACTGCTCTATATTGAAAGAAGATGCTACCATTACTCCGTGCCCTTGGCCAACATTCATTTTTCCAACATGAAAATGATCCAAAACGCACATCTGTTGTATTTTTGAAGAACAACAGGGAGAACGTGATTCAGTAGCCAAATAGGTTACCTGAACTGAACCCAACCAAACCAACTATGGGGAATTCTAAAGTGACAAGTTGAGTATCACTATCCATCCACCATCTAACAGAGGTAATTCTTGAAGAATGAACAAAGATAGATGCTGCAATATGGCACCAGTATGTTCGTTTCATGTCTAGACTTGGTGCTGTCCTTGAAAATCATAGAGGTCATACTAAATACTAGATGTTATTTTTGATGTGGGGTGTATTCATTTTTGTATGCAGTAATTTGAATAAAGCAAACTAAAATATTGTAATGAGTAACATTATTAACCTTACATTCATGTTATGGATTAAAAAAAAAAGTTCTATGAAACTTCGACTTTTGAAACTGTTCTTGTATTTAGTGAGATATTGATTAAAATATTACATTCCAAAGGGGTGTACTCATTTATGCTGAGCAATATATAAAAAACACACACACACACACACACACACACACACAAAACACACACACCCTAACGATCATGGAGCACAAAAAAAGAATACCAAACAAAAATGACTAATAGAAGACATCTTTATTAATAATAAATTGATATTAAATTTTAATATACTTCATTTCTGAAAAACAACTGGATACAATATACATCACATTGCCAACACTATGCCATTTCTGTATTAAATCTCACTATAAATCTTTTCTCAGACCCACATATATAAAAGAAATACATTTCCTTCATCTTGTAACCAAGATGGCAAGTGGCCTGGCCCAATCTGACATTTCTGCTGTGCAATACAAGTACAAGGACAAGACTTGAATAAGTGGCTGCAGAGACACGGTAAATTGGATTTGGCACAGCAGTGGCGGAGAACACGTGTTATCACTTTGGATGACTGCTTACAAAAGGCACTCACCAACGTTATCCCGTATGTCTGCAGCAGACTGACTAGGAGGCGTGAACCTCTCACAGGCACAAGATATTTGGTTTATTTCTTTTTACTACTAATTTATCACTAAAATGAATTATAAAGCCTGCAACAAAGAAAATATAAGGGGGTTCAGCAGCTCTGTAGAGATACTAAGCTGTAATACAGTGCTACACTGCAGAAACAGGAAAGTTACTGTCACTACTGATCAAGACGATGGGGTCCAAATATCATCCAATGGAGCAGGGAATTGTATAAAAATCTACAGATTAATAAATTAGAGAGAAAACTAGTGTCATGTATCCGGTCTACTCTGTAGAGAGTCCAGATGGATGTGTAATGCGGCTTTATATGTACAGTGCATATTGTCATCGGTTATCTTTTGGAGAAACATATGACTGGGGTGTCAAGAAGTTTTGGGTAATTGATAGAAAAAAAAAAGTGCTTTCATATTAGGTCTATTTGTAACCATTCACATCCATTTTTAAATAGTGGAATTGGTCACCTAAGAATTAGCACAATAATTGGGACACTTGTGGGAGGAATATGCATGAATGCTAAATATTTCAGGTAGAAAACCGTTCACTCATTCTCGGCATACAAAATACCAAAAATCCCAAAATACATAAAATCCCAAAAATATAAAAAAGGGACATGTAATCAGTATAAGGCTAGGTGCAGGTGACAGTGTGCTCTCCTCCGAGAGGATCTGATCAGAGTGTGATTACATAATTGACCTGAGTTTGATCAGTGTGATCTGATTCTCTCTGATGAGACATAAATTTCTCCATCTCCTCCATTGTGTGAGTCTGATGTTTTCAATAGATGCATTAAACTTGCGTGGCCAAATGCGATCTGATAATTGATAATCAATCTGCGATCTGATAATTGAATCAAACTCAGCCATGCTGCGATTTTTTTTCCTTGGATCAGTTGGTCCAGAAAAAAAAAACAAAAAAAAAAAAACATGTCTTGAGTCATGACATATAGGCAGTAAGCGAAGAATGGTTTAATTGGTCATGACTGGTCCATGAGGTCACAGCTACACTTCATTGAAATAGATTTTTTTTTTTTATAGCTATATTATTATACATCACAACACTTTTCAATCAATTCTTCGAGCCTGATCTATAGAATACGTTATCCCAACATTATATTGGGGGGGGGGGGGGGTGGTAAATTCAATTTCATATAAAATGTCATGTACATTTGAAAGGTCGAAAGATTTCTAAAAATATGTCAAATGCGTCTCTTGGAATATACCTAGGGACTGACTATAAGGGAACGGTTCCACTTGCGCATAGCTTCCGATGCAAGAGCATCGGAAGAGATATGCTAATGACCCTCTACTGCGAGCGTCAGCCAAGGGCCAAGCGACTGTGATTCCATCTTGTGATCGTATCAGAGGTGCAAAGAAGAGGCAGGGAGAACTTTCCTCCCATCTCCTCCGCGGCCTGTCTCTGCATACATCTCTCTGCAGTCGGTTGACATGCGAGTGCAGTGCGATGTTTCACACACTCCTAAAGACTTGTATGGGGGTGCTTGAGTTGAGAATCGCTGCCAAACGCAGCATGCTACAATTTATTCCTCAGGCCGATATATCATGAGCAATCAGTCGCAGATGGACACTGCCCCATATAGTTTTACACTGGTGAGAGTGCAATCCAATGTTTTATCGGATTGCACTCGTCCGTGCAAAAAGCAAGTGGAACTGTACCCTAACCATGATTATCTGTCCCCAATAATAAATAGAACTTTAGGCTTAAAAAGCAGTTCAAAGGCAAAATTTGCATGACCAATCAAAACCTATGGCACAAAATCTTTGGTCTTATATAGTCTATAAAGTAATATTTTACATCAATTTTAAATAACATTGAGAAAAAAGGGAAATTTAATGTATATTATCGATCAGTATCAAAAAGAAAGAATAGCCCCCAGCCAAGTGACCACCACAGGATTAATGAAGAAAAAGCGGTAATTGATATCCATCAAGTATAGAATTTTGAACCCAGCCTTTGTATTATTGTGGCCTCTCAGAACATTGTGGCAGCACATCTCACCAGGACCAATGGAACTGTCTGTGTCCTAAAGGGTCCCAAATGCAAATATGGCACATACAAATGTCATCGCTTAGCAACAGCCCTGAAGAATTTTTGCGGGTTTTTATTCTGCCCTAAATTCCTGTTGAAAAATAAGAAATCGCATATATAATTTTTGCATTCTTAGCAGTGTACACATACATTAGAGGGGCGGAATAGGTATGGCTGGGACACACATGAAGACATCAGAAATACTGCTTAACGGGACATGCTGGACGGCAACACTTTACTGTGAATACAGGGCCGAGAGCAGCAACGTGTACATGAAGGGAAAATCAATCATAAATAGCACTTTCTTTAGCAGGAAAATAAAGCAGTAATGCTCCTAAATGTTTGGGAAGGTCGTACTAAGTTCTGAAGTAATGGCAACATGTATATTTAGAGATCATGACCACAGAACTCCAATGGCACTAAGGGCTGGCATTAAGGCTAATTTTAAGGGGTGGTCTCAGCATGCACATTTGCCTTTGTCTTTGTCCTCATTTAACTGCTCAGTAGAGCTATGGCCATTGGACCGGACCACCCCCTGAGGTATCCAAGACTTGTCCACACACCGTTCCATCCGCTTCATGATCAGATCCAGTAAAGTGTCCACTGCTTTATTCACGTTTGTTCCATCTGCAGCACTTGTCTCAAAATAGGGGATTCTGCAAAGAAAAGAACAGTGGGTTTAACAGACTGCAGACACCTTTGCTGTTGGACGCTTCTACCTCCTGAATTACGAGGAATATCAGCAATGATCCAGAGCTGTTAAAGAGAACCTGTCAGCACAATATGACAAGGTACAGACAAGACATGGCTGTAATGGCGCTGTAAGGTCACGTTCACACTTTCAGTATTTGGTTTTTCTCTCAGTATTTGAAAGCCAAAACCAGAAGTGGAACAATCAGAGGGAAATAAAAAAACACCTGGACCTATATGGATAATTATATATAAAAATTGTCAAAAAAAAGCAATGCTGTATAGGACCACAGATAATTAAATATGACGTGCAGCAGAAGAGATGATGAAATTATCACATTTTAAGATCGTGAAACGTACGTCGGGGTCCAGGTATCGGGGGACCTCACTGCTGCCATCTATTGAACATTGTGTCGGCATTTATGGGTATGATGTACCGGTGATGTGGATTCTCTGAACGTCATATTTAATTATCTGCGGTCCTATACAGCATTGCTTTTTTTGACAATTTTTATATATAATTATCCATATAGGTACAGGTGTTTTTTTACATGTTTTTTTATTACTATCACACCAACATGGATATTATGAATTAGTGAGGTTTATATATGTTATCATGTCATGCTGCTGGGGCAATATGCAATATATTTGTGTCTAACACACAACTCTATGGTTTTTTTTTTCTTTCTATATCTTGAATTTGACTATGGAAATACATATTGCCCCAAATACCTGTGTTGTACTATACATTTAGACCTAGGCTTATTTGGTTCCTTTTTCACGTGTTCTGACTCAAATTGTACCCAATTTTGTCGTACTTCCTTGCATTTGCCATGTTTTAAACATGTACATTTTGATGATTGCTTCACATATGTCCATGGATTGTCCTGCCAAATACCCTTTGTGCCAGTTTCATTAACAAAAGCACTTATTTTTGCACTATACTTTGGTTTTTCTCCCGTTTTCCTGTCTAGTTTACAGAGTGTGCTATGTGGGGTAGCTATTCTTTTTGCTCCTCTGCTTTTTGAATCATGGATATCTGATTATAATTTAGGATTTTCCCTTTTTTACTGTCTACCTCCAGTCCTTTTCTTCTCCATAGGCAGCATAATTAAGAGTCATTTGATCCATCGCTGAAGACAGAATTTAGCAGTTTTTGAGTGAATGATCAGTGCAAGGAAAAAAGTGATTAGTGTACTTCTTTTAATGAATCATTACATTATTTCTCCACAAGAGGGAGCTAAAAATTTGATAATTGCAAGTATTTTGAGAGACTACAGCTACAAGCCATATCAGTGCCATGAAAAAGTGTTCAAACCCGGGGACTTTTTCCCATTTTTTCACATTACACTTCTTTTTTTTGAGATTTTCTGTTATATACCAACACTACCAAGTATTTCTGAAGTGTAAAATAAATTATACATGTGTTTTTCTTAAAAAAAAAAAACAACCCAAAACAAAAACAAACATTTTAAAAATATCAACCTAAAAACTGCACTTGTTTTCAGCCCCCTGTACCCATATATAAAATGGAGTGCACCTGCGGGTAACTTGTCAGTGTAACTACAGCTAGTGAGCGGGGACGTGTACAGATGATAAAGACATCACATCACAAATCACACAGCTCACCAGTTACAGGAGTGATTTGCCAATTTCCACTGGATTACAATCTATAAGAAAATGGGGAGGAGGAGGAGACAGCATAGGTAGAAGCTGCTCATCAGGTATGGTGCAGGCATCATTAAAATAATTTGTGGTTTTCATATAAAGCTGCATGATCCGGTCATCATCCAGTATCTGTCAAAGTACAGTTACCAAGTACTATTGGGTGCATGGAGGATGTGGACACAAAGAAACAGGAAGGACCAGATTCTAAGGAATAGAGATTAGAGAAGTGAGGTGATAAGCCTGTCTAAAGAGAGGCTTTTAAAGCATGCTTTAAAAACCTGTGGGGGCTAAGTATTTATCAGATCATTCAGGGTAGTGGATTCCAGAAATCTTGCACAGCACAAGAAAAGTTATGGAGACGAAAGTGGGAAGTGTTTGGGTTACGGAGGATGTCAGTTTTAGATCAATTGCAGAACTGAGTGTACAGATACAGAAGCAACGTATGGTGGTGAAGAACTGTGAAGACTTTGTGGGTAAGAACTAAGCCACACGGCATTGTATGTCCACAAGCCACATGGCATGAAAATTGGACCTGAAAATAAAACATCGCATTCCACTCGGACCAATATTAGCCTGTGTGGCACGAGCTATTATTTTCTTGTCTCCAATCGGACCGAGAAAACCATCGCAGCATGCTGCGATTGTAATTCGAGACGCTTTCTCTCGCACCCATTCAAGTCTATGGGGCGAGAGAAAGATAGCACTGCACTCTCAGTACACCGGTGTAACGTAAGTGGAGGGTGAGAATGGCAATAGCCGGCAACGGAGGAGGGAGATAAATCCCTCCCTCTCCTCATCCGTGCCGGCCCTCCCCTCAGCGCCGGCCCTCCCCCCGCAGCTGAGGTCCAATCACATGATCGGACCTCAGTCGCAGAGACATTCGCATGACACTCTGCTCCTGCTGTTCTGCCAGCGTGAGTCGAGTGTCGTGTGAGGATCGCATTAGTCCTCGTGTGGCCCCGGCCTAAGAGAGAGAAATGTATATTTTACTCTAACAGATGGGTAGTCAGTGCAATTACTGGTACAAGTTGGAGGCATCAGTGTAGCAGCTGGACAGAAATACAATCCTGGCTGCCGCATTCAGGGTGGTTTGGAGAATATAAATGTTTGGCTTGAGGGAGACCAATCAGAAAAGAGTTGCAATAGTCCAGACAAGAACGAAAGCGTGAGAGTGTTTGCAGTTTCAAAAGTGAGAAAAGGTCTGATTCTGTAGATATATTTAATATGCAGCTGACATGAGCAATTGGATGTGTAATAAAAGGTAAAGTTCGGTGTCAAATATGATCCCAAGACAGTGACACTGCTGCTTAGGATTTATGGTTGAACCATCCAAGGAAATTACAATATATTGGATAGAGGTAGTTTAGTAGAGGCAGGAAACACGAGGAGTTCAGGTTTAGAGCGATTCAGCTTCATATTTAGGGAGGACATGATGATGAAGACAGTTTGGATTAAAGGGGTATTCCTAGCTCCACAATATAATAATAATAATAATAATAATAATAATAATAATAATAATAATTATTATTATTATTATTATTATTATCATCAAATACCTCTAATTAGAAATGAAGTATAATTCTCCTGATCAGTCTCTCACCTCATGTGCAGGGCATTGCAGTTTAGGTATACATGGTTATGTCCAATCATGTAGGGACAGTTAGTTGCTCGTAGTTGTAACCATGGATACCTAAGCTGCAATACCGTACACATGAGATAAGAGACATAGCTATATCAGGATAACTATACTACATTTCCAATTGGAGGCATTTGCTGCTGCTACTACTCTTTCTACATTTTGAGATAGGATCTTGGAGCTGGGAATACCTCTATAAAGTGGGGGTAATGTCAGGAGATGTGTATAATGGGTGTCAGCATATAGATAATACTGGAAACTAAATCTGCTGATGGATTGTACAATACAGCATTGAATATAAATAAGATGAGGGGGCCTAGGACTGAGCCCTGAGAAACACTGACAGAAGGGGGAAGAAGAGCCAGCAAATGATACACTGAAGGAGCGGTCAGATGTAGGCGGAGAACAGAGAGTAGTTTCTGTGAGGCCAGTAGAGCGGAGCATAGTGAGGAGCTGATGGTCCACAGTGTTAGATGCTGCAGAGAGATCCAGGAGAATCAGCAGGGAGTAATGACCATTAGATTTAGCAGTTACTAGATCGATTGGCTGCCCTTGCTAAAGTCCCTATCAGTGGTCACTATCGGGCTGCTGTACTCTCGCTTTCTTCAGACGAACGTCGGACAAGCAGAAGTAGTGACAGCTCCGCAGTCCAATAGCAGTCACTAATAGGCTGCAGGACTCATGTGGCATCATGCCATGTGTACTCTGGAACACCAGATGCCAACATCATTGGAACGGTGCCAATGTGGAAGGCGTTTAATGTTATTTTTATTTTACAGCCAGGAGTACTTCATTTAAAAAGAGGGTTTTCCAGGTAGTGGACAACCGCTTTAAAGAAGCTGTATTATATAAATGGTGTTTTCAAATGGGTTATTATTGTAGCACATTTAACAGAGATTTCATTAAAAAAAAAAAAAAAAAGCTAGTTTTACAAAAAAAAAAAAAAAAAAGTGCTTTGCTGCAGTTTCAGAAAGCCAAAATTTTTTTTAACCAATTTTATGCATATTTTGGCAAAACGAAAGGCACAAAACTGTCCCATGTGAGTATACCATTAACCAAAACCACTGAGTTCAGCAGCAGAAGAGCACAACCGTGATCACCTAATCATTAACCCCATCCCCACAGTACTCTCACCCAGCAGTGTATACGACATATGGCAACAAACACCAACAAAATGAAAAAAAAAAAAAAAAATGTTTCTTTACATTTGGGATTTAAAAAAAAAACAACAATCTGATACTGTGTTACCGGAACGTAATAAATTCTATTATTTATAGCATTGTGAGTTCCAGTCATAGGAATCAGATCAAAGCCGTGAAAGTGAAAGTCAGCTGGAACAATTCTAGGAAGGAAACTGCTCACCCATATTTCTCTGCAAATTCCTTTGCCTCTTCTTCCTTAACAGCTCTCTGATCCTCCAGATCACTTTTATTTCCACACATCACAATGTCTGGGTTTTCACAATATGCATGAATTTGCAACTGGCCTGAGAAATAGAAAGGATACATAATTTGTAAGCTTGTTTTCAATATAAAGAAGTACACGGATTCTGCATTTTCAGGAGCTCATGATTTACCATTCGGACCATTGGCAAATTTGTGTCCCTGGCCCGAACTGAGCAATCTGGCAGGCGGCTAGCAGACACAGCGTTGCCTCTGAAGCACGGTTGTGGTTTACATATAGAATACTTTTTAATAAAAATGGAGCATCAAATTCCTTATCATACAACCATATGCCTATGCAGGGCCAGGACGACAGGTAGGCACCTGCCTAGAGCGCTGCTAAACGTCCCACATGGGGAGGGGGTGCAAACGAATCTGAGAAATAGTATGTGTTCTGAGCGGGCGGGCCAAGGCCCGGTGTCTGAGCGGGCGGGCCAAGGCCCGGTGTCTGAGCGGGCGGGCCAAGGCCCGGTGTCTGAGCGGGCGGGCCAAGGCCCGGTGTCTGAGCGGGCGGGCCAAGGCCCGGTGTCTGAGCGGGCGGGCCAAGGCCCGGTGTCTGAGCGGGCGGGCCAAGGCCCGGTGTCTGAGCGGGCGGGCCAAGGCCCGGTGTCTGAGCGGGCGGGCCAAGGCCCGTGTCACTTTTAGTGAATGTGTGTCAGACATGTGCTTTATCTAACAGGCACCTAGCATGGAATGAGGAGAGGAAGGGCAGGGGCCACAGGCTAGCAGCAGTGGACACCTGTAAAGAAATACTGCACTATTATTGCTACAAATATGAATTACAGCCGCAACACTAATATAATTAATGCGATTGAAAAAGGCCTTCTTTATTAGACTGCCTTATTCAGACAATGCCATAACTTGGATTTATGAGAACAGTTTTAAATTTCGTTCCTCAAGCATTCATCTCAATTTCGCATTTGAAACCCTTTGCAATTCCGGCCGTCTTCATCAGTGGGACATAAACCTTACATAAGTGTCAGCTAAAATTCAGAAATGTTGGATGGCGTGAGCGCACGTGTAATCTAGGTCTAAGACCCCACAAAAGCCGAGCCCCGGACCTATAAGTATAAAATAAATGTCCTGAACACAAAGCAAAGCTGCTTCCAAAACCTTTACTCACTTCTGCACTCCCATCCTATTAGGCACATATGGCTAATATTCCTGATAAATTACTTAATCTCTAATTTGTTCAGGAATGAAAATTGACACATGCAGTTTAAACTAACAGGACAGCAGTAAAGGGCAATAAATCCATTTCTTAAAGCAAGGAACAGACCGTGCTAACTTTATGATACACGATCAATGACCACAGTAAATATAGATATTTAATCCTGTGTTGTCAGATAAGGGGATATTCACTCCCAGGTAATATTCTCTTTTTGAGCTTCCATTTTTTTTCTTGCCTTTCTTACTAAAGTTATGACTTAATTTTCTCAACCACCATATCACGGTGAAGGCTTGTTTTTATTGCAAAAAGAGTTATAGTTTTGAATGACATCATTAATGTGACCACATGTGACAAGAAAACTGTAGAACATTCTGAAATGGGTAAAACTGAAAAATAATTTAGCCGTTGTTTTGGGATTTTTTGAGTTCATTGTGTGCAAATAATGACCTCACATGTAACCTCTCCATGTGAAAAAGCTAGACATGTTTGTAACCAGTGGTATTTAATGGAAATCTGACAGCTGATATTTGCTGCCTGACCTCCGGTATAGAATGCATCGAACATTGCATGATTTCAGCCAGGTATATAAGACTTACACACTGCAGTGTTTAGAGAAGAATATACTTTAAAAGACGCCGGGGACAGAGACACATCGGGGATTAGTCAGACAGGAGAGTCCCCGGCTGTGTCTCCCGCTCGCTGCCAGTAACTGCCAAGCTTCTCAGCTGATGGAACAGAAATGGATATTGGGACCTACATGTCACCAGCACTATATCTGGGCACTCACTGTTGCCATCACTGTACAAGCGGGGGATTTTATACTTCCTATATTAACATGGAACCGATCAGTCTATTTTTCAGCAGGAAAGGAGCGCTCCAGCTATACATATGACCCTTCATTAGACCCATAATCAACTGTGCTTCATATCCAACACATCATTGAAGTTAGGAAAACTAGAAGCAATGCAACCATGAAGACAGATTTTTACAGATTATTATAGAACAGAACATTGTGATAACATCAGTCCGGGGTGTAAACTTGTATTAATTTTAACTTAAATTCTAACATCATTAGAGAAGTCTTATTAAGGTCTTGTTGCTGAAGGTTGCACTCACCTAGGCATTTACATGTCTCCCATGGACAATAATGAAGTTGCCTGACCATGCATGTAGCTAGTTCTCAACGAGAAATTGGATAGAAGAGACCTGGGAAAAGTGTGGCCCATGAGCCACATCTGGCCCTTTGGCTGTTCCTGTCCAGCTTGCAGACTGGGACATCCACAAGGCTGTAAACCATTGCATTCCTCACCACGCGGCCAAACATTACACAATTTCCCTGATATTTGTATCCCTAGTTGGAAAAGGTAACTACAGGTTCTCTCTTCCACCATGCACCCTGAGCGACTGAACCTGCCGTGCGGAATTTCAGGTGAGGTTTTTTTTTTTAATTTGTTTTTTTTATTTAATTATTATTCAGTAGTTGGAGGAAGTTGTGGGACCACCATACTGTGTAGGGTTATGGTATCATTACACTGTGTGTGGGATGTTTTGACCATCAAAGTGTGTGGGGGACATCATACAGAGCTGTGGGGGGAATCATACTGTGTGGGTGGCTGCGTTAGTCTACTGTGTGAGGGTATCATATTGTGTAGGAAAGCTGTTGAGCAGTTGCTCATGGTACATCTATTCTTCATATATTACTTACAAGGGAAGCAATCACCAGGATTGTCGTATATAACCTAAAGCCAGTGCTATACTGGCACTATCAGGCTGATTCTATACATACCTGTTGTGGTCTCCTTGGATGTTTAGGTTTTGAAATCCAAGAAAGTAAAGTTTATAAAAATCGGCAGCTTCTTGAGTGACCGCAGCTGAGGATCAGATAATAGCAGGGGGGGGGGGATTCATAGTTATGCGAATTCTAACAGGGGGTGGGGATAAGTATTATACAATCTATTTACTTTTTCTCTAGCAGGACCTGTGTGAGGTCATACCCATGTGACCAGAAGGGGCGGGGCCTCAGCTACATGGGTATGACCTCACATAGGTCCTGCTAGAGAAAAAGTAAATCGATTGCATAATACTTATGCTAATTCTAACATGGGGAGGGGATAACTATAAATATATTATCTGATCCTCAAGCTGCTGTCACTCAAGAAACTGATGATTTTATAAACTTTACTTTCTTGGTTTTCAAAACATCAGAGCTGACCACTACAGGTATGTAGAGAATCAGCCTGATAGTGCCAGTATAGCACTGGCTTTACCTTATATACGAAGATCTAGTGATTGGTTCCCTTTAAAAGGCTGAGCAGTACTATTTATTAACTTTATAAAAATCAGTACATTATATGGTTTTGTTTAGCTGCTACGTGTAAAAATACAAAGTATAATAAGCCCTATCATACCATGTATTAACATTAGCATCTAGTTCACAGACTTAATTCTGCTCAATATTAAGGGATAAAAACATAAAATGAATAAATAAAAATTATAATAATCATCAATGATAATAATAATAATAATAATAATAATAATAATAGTAATAATAAGATTATTAGAAGTAAATGAAATCTGCCAGGTAAGGGCTCACTCACACATCCTTCTTTTTGCCGGTTTCGCGGATCCGGCGCGCTCCCGTACAGTGAATACAGTACAATGACAGCGCTGTAACTTCCGGGTCACATGCGCCGGTCACATGACAGCACGTGACTGGCGCTTGTTGCGCTGTCATTGTACTGTATTCACTGTACGGGAGCGCGCCGGATCCGCGAAACCGGCAAAAAGAAGGATGTGTGAAACTGGCCTTAATCGTGCTAGCCAAACTGTGGACAGCATGAAATGTACCCCAGCTGTACGATTGATCACACGAGGGAGAGACCCGTCAATCATCTCTGGGAAGAGCCAGCCAGGGACAGTATTGTACTGGTCAGGTCTTTGTATATATTTTCTCTGAGATACAAGAGCATTTCAAAGAACACGACTGTATATCGGACTGCAATTGTGCAGTCAGGCTGCGATTCAGGCTGTCCGTGGTTTGGGCAGAATGAATCACCTGAGAGACTCCCTTTAAGTTCAGCCTGTTGGGTCAACTCTCTATAACAGTCAGTTTCTCTTGTAGGCCCATGGGAAACTTACTTTCCCCATGGGGAGGACAGTTAGATTCCTGTCTATGTTATTAAGTATCTAATCCATGACCCAAAATAAAAATAGAACTACAAAGTTAAAATGTCAAGTATGTGACATAATGACAAACTAGTCTGAATAGAAAGTGAGGTTTTATAAGTCTTCTTCCAGCACCAAGGGAATCACAACCGGTGTGCTAGAGATTCCTATAACCACACAAATGAGGTGAAAGTTCTGCTCTCTGTTTGTGCTGCTGTTTCCATAACTAATCTTCAATTCTTGATCTTGGGTGGGAATCAAAACTCCCTCTAAGACAGCACTGTGTTTACACAAGAGGAGGGTGTTCCTAGTTATTTGCTAGACGAAATACCACAAAACTTGTTAAGCTTCCCTTAACAAATAAAATATGTAGATAGACTAGCTGTTACAAACAGAACAAAGTTTCACACTGACAAGTAAATGACTAAGTTCACCTTAAGTAAACCGATACTTAAAGGAAAATCAAACATAGAAAATTTAGAAAAATTACACCAACAATTCACTTAATTTGCCTCTTTTACTGAGCTCCTACTTTGTCTAAAAAATAAGAATAATCTGCTCAGTATCCCTGGAGATCAGCCATGATCCCCATTCCACCTCCTTATGTCCTGTGCCTGGCTGTAAATAAGAAGACTGACAGGACAAAATATTAAAGAGGACCTGTCACTCGATCAAACTTGACCAATTTTGGCTATTAATTTATTCTCACATCTCATAACTTGTGAGTAGTGTTGAGCAGACCTGGACTGAAAATCCGGATCCGCGCGGTTTCAGCGGTAGATCCGTGGGATTCTGGGTGCACGATCCGGATCGATCTCGATCTCTCTCTCCTCACTGATTCCGGATCGGATCTCGGACTTCCTTGTCAACCCGCCACTGATCCGCCGGACCCGGATTATTAGCAATCCGCTCAACTGTATTTGTGAATAAACCATGAGGCAGATGTAAAAAAATAAAAACAAAAAACAAATCCCAAAACCATATTTTTAGAGAACAAGACTAGGGCTGAGCGGGCCCGGGCTGTAAAAGTCCGGATCCGCGCGGTTTCAGCACTATTCCCGGGCCCAGGATTCCGGCTGCACGATCCGAAATCGGCAATTAATAAAAATGTTAAAAAAAAAAAATCAATAAATAAATAGCGTTTCATACTTACCAGACTGTCATGGCGGCACACTTGCTTCCGGGTCACGCTTTCACTTCCTGTGCTGTGCACGCAGTCTCACAGCTTTCCGTGTTTTCCCCGCCCACCAGCAGTCCTCTCAGCTGTGATTGGTTCCTGGCTGATGTGCCCCCCAGCCTGTGACAGTCTCTGCCGCGGTCATCGCGGCTCAGTAATAGAATGCACTCAGAGCGGGCAGTCGTGCTCTATAGCTGCTCGCTCTGAGATGTAGCAGAGCCAGATGTGTCGCCGCGGGACTTCTCCTGTGGATTACGTCGGAGCTGCAGGGTGTTTGGGGGTAATAAAGTGGTGAAGGAGGAGTGTTTTGTATTTTATTTCAAATAAAGGATTTTTCTGTGTGTCGGTGTTTATTTACTGTCACTTACAGGTTTGTGTGATGCAGGTATCTGACAGACGCCTGTACCATCACAAACCTAGGGTTTAGCAGCAGCTATGTGCCGCTATTAACCCCTGCTATTACCCCGACTGGCACCGCATCACACCAGCAGGAAGAGCCGGTATCGCACACCGGTATGTCGCACCTAACAGATGCGACATACCGGAGGGCTGCGGGCTGAGGATATACCAGACCCCAGCCGGCGTTATGGCTGAATGTGAAGATTAGGGGGACCGCACGTCTTTTTTTTTTTTTACACTTTCACCGGAATCACACGTGCGGCTCTGGCAGCACCCGGCAGCCTCGCACGTGTAACTCCGGGCACTGGATAAACAGCACACATACTGCGCGACGGCTGGGGCTGCAGCCGAGCGCTATAACTCTGCTGCCGAGTGTGTTTACCACCGTGACCGACAGTGCACTGCTTTCCCCGCCCAACGGCCGTCCTGGCGCCTGTGATTGGTTGCAGTTAGCTGACACTCTGCCACTCAGGATGGGGGCGTTTCTAGCTGCAACCAACACACGCCGGTGGGCGGGGAAAACCATGAATATTGAATTGTCGGCTCCGGAAGGTAACAGCGTGACCCGGAAGGAGTGTGCCGCCATGACAGCGCCTCGGTGAGTATGCCGCGCTCGCTGCTAGCCCCTCCACAAACGTTTTAACCCTCCGGATTCCGGTCCCCATTGACTTATATGGGCACCGGATTCCGGAGCGGATCGGACTTATTTTTAAGTCTGTTAACGACCCGCTGGCCCCGGATTAATGCCATCCCGCTCAACTCTAGACAAGACTAAAGTAAAAACAAAAACTGGACACTTAAGCTGGTGACCGCTCCTCTTTCACCCCTTCACCCCCAGCGGTCTTAGTTTTCATTTTTCCTCCCCTTCTTCCAAGAGCCATAATTTTTCCATCAATATTCCCATATGAGGGTTTGCTTTTTTGCGGTACATGTTTGTACTTTCGAGATAGATAGAATATCTATCTATCTATCATATATATGGGTTGTCGCCATTTTCCGAGACCCGTAGCATTCCAATTTTTCAGGATCTGGGATTATTTTTTGCCATTTGAGCTGATGTTTTTAATTATACCAATTTTGAGTATATGTGAAGTTTTGATCGTCTGTTATTGCATTTTAATGCAATGTTGCGGCAACATCCTAAATAAAAAAAAAAAAAGTAATTTTGTGGTTTGGAATTTTTTTTCTCACTACGCTGTGCAGATTAATTGATTTTATATTTTGATAGATCAGGCCTTTTCTGAAAAAGGTGATTTCAAATATGTCTAGTCTTTTATTGTTTTATATTCAATTGGGCAAAAGGGTCATGATTTGAACGTTTAGATTTTTTTTATTAAAAAAAAAAAAAATTCTGATTTTACTTCAGCTTCAGGCAGAGAATGAGCTGCAGCAATGACGTCACTCAGGTCATTTGCGGTCACAGCTCTAGGTTCCCACGGTCCCCCACCTGAGATCCCCATAACCTGACCTCAAGTGAAGAGTTCACGTTACCTGTGATCACAGGTGGAGGACTAGGGGAACATCCAGCTGTGACCACATATAACCTGCCTGAAGTCACCGCTCATCGCTGCTGGTCATTCTCTGCCTGAAGCTCACTGTCGGCGGTCATGTTCTATGTCTGTGCGCTGTCACTTCAAATGTAGCACAGCTGGAATCATTGTGAGAACTCATGTGGATTACGTTGGACCTGTTTTTTTTTGTTTAATAAAGGGGTGAAAGAGGGTGTGTTTTTTGTATTTTATTTAAAATAAAGGATTTTTTAGGTGCTTGTATATTTTTCACTTACAGATTAGTAATGAAGGGGTCTCACAGACTCTTCCCATTACTAATCTAGGGCTTAGTGACAACTGTGAGGTGCCATTAACCCCTTATTACCCTGATTGCCACTGCACCAGGGCAATTGGGATGAGCAGGGTAAAGTTCCGGGATTGTCACATCTAATGGATGGGACTACCCTGGGCAGCTATTTTAGGCTGGGGTGGCCCAAATAAACATGGACCTCCCCAGCTTGAGAATACTAGCTTGCAGCTGTTGGCTTTATCATAGCTGGGTATCAAAACTGGAGGGGACCACATGCAATTTTTGAAAATGTATTTAAATATTTCTGCTTAAAAAAAAAACAAAAAACGCACGGTTCCTCCTATTTTGATAAAAAGCCAAGATAAGCGCATAGCTGGAGACTGCAGCTTGTAGACATATGCTTGATCTGTGCTGGGTATTATAATATGGAGGGAACCCTTTGCCAATTTTTTAAATTTATTTTTACATCAATTAGACAGACACAGCGCTTCTGATTAGTTGCAGTCAGACACGCTGTCATACAGGCTTGGGACGCTGGGACTGCTGGTTAGCGGGGGAAGCCGTGCATATGCATGAAAATAATGAGCGGCCCTGAAAATAGAGTGAACGGCCTGAAAGCAGAGTAAGAGCCGTGCGGAGACTGGCAAGTATAAAGTGCTGGCTTTATCCTTATTTTCACTGTTTTTTTTTTTAAGTTTTTTTTTTTTCCTCCTTTACCCAGGTAGCTGGACCCGGATCGTTAATTGGAGTTCCCTGAAAACTCTGGGTCGGGGTCAGTGCTCTGGTTCTTTTGAACACACGTGGATCCAGACTTTTACAGTCCGGGTTCGGCCATCAATAACCATAATCTTTGGAGGCAGATTGTCAGGAAGATCCATATCTGGCCCATAGATCTTAACAGATCATTTAAATATTAAGAAAAAAAAAACAAAACAAAACATGAATTTCTACGAAACACATCGAATTGCATATATCATTTTATTACACTTGCTATATCCTGCCTGCCCATACAGATATCTTAGGAGGGCTGATTCTATTGATAGATTCCTTTAAAGCACTCTGATCACAATAATTCCTCCCAGATAAACTCCTAGAGGGAAGACATTGTTTCAACCAGAATAAAGAGCACTTACTTATCCAGTTCCTTGCATTCAAGAAGCTCTGCTCATTTGTTAAATCAAAAAGTAAGAGGAATCCCATAGCATCCCTGAAGAAGGCAGTTGTGAGGCTGCGAAACCTGAAATGGGGGAAAGGAAAAGAGCATTACATTTTTGTAGTAATGAGCTAGTGGAGACAAATCTACTGTTGCACTATTAATATAAATATCACCCGCCTCAAAAGTTTCCTTCCAGCTTACCAAGATATTTCCTAAAATTTGAGAATGAAAAGATACCAACAACTAGCATGTGCATGGATACAAATCACCAGTACCCAGCATATATCAAGGTTTACATCAGGAAGGATGACACAAATATGAAAATGTGATGTCTCTCTGGGGGTGGAGTGCCCTTTGTACTCTGCTCTTGTTTTTGTTTTTAATTGATTTTAATTCCTTTCCCTTTCTCCTTCTTACTTTGAGATGTGACCTGTATCTTGGATCCCTATAAACTGAACATGTTGGATGTACTCATGCATGTCGACAAGTATAAACTATGGATGTACTTGTGTACGTCGACAAGTACCATCTATGACCAAGCCGACCGGACATCATTTTCTCACCATTATGTGTGTGTTGTTTTATATTTAATGCTTGAACAATTTTCAGTCTATAATTACGTATACTATGTATTTGTCACATATAGTGGTGTATATATGGACAACTGTATTCACTTTATGAATAGTATTGGTTGTTTCATTGTATAGGCAGAAATATACCCCCTTATATTATGTATTCTAACTAGGTGAACTGAAAAGCCTTTTTCTGGGGCAGTATATGTGGGGATATTTGATGCCCTCCCACTGCTTGTCTTCACGGAAGTCTGATACAGGATTGATATGTGTCCGTTTTCTAATAATGGGTGTACTTATTATATACTTGGGCTGTCCTGGGAATTTGCCCTTTTAGGTGCCAGGACTTAAAATGGCCGTACGCTCTTTAAAACCTGTTTTCAGACTTCTGTGAATACATACTGTTACAACGGGACCGTACAAACTTCCATACCTCTCCATTAATATATTAAATGTACCTTTATGCTCCTAGTGATGCGATGCGGAACTTTTCTGCCTCTCTATTCAGGATCCGATGTCCTGGACGCTATAGTCCTTACTTGCTCATAAGTTTGCCCACATCCAAGATGGCCGCGCGTGTTTCGCATGCCCAGTGCTGCCTGTGATCTCGCGCGCACTGAGGAGCTCCGTTCCGACGTGAGGTGTAGTCCCCTTTGTGGACGTCACTTCCGCCGGGGAGACCCGGAAGTGACGCACGGGCCGCAGGCATTGACACAGCGCATGCGGCGCTTAAACGGCGGCAATTATTGAATTACCTATTAGACTATATATAGTTGGGATCACTATGCAGTGCCATACTGCCCCCCGAGGAAGCACTCTTGCGAAACGCGTCGAGGCTTCCCCCCCCTCTCTACAGGACCCTCGACTCAGCATCTGCACTTTACCATGGGTAAGAGTATGTCCCATGCTATTTCACAGGGCATGGAATTTTCCTTATTACATGCTTTTTAGGGCTTTTTCTATACTTGCACCCCTGTGTTACTTAGCATTGATGCAATTTATGGGACTGCCTTGTATACTATATATGCTGCAGAGGTCCTAGTTTGGGAAACCTCTGACTCTTCTGTATCTCCACTCACTGTTTTATTTTATCAATTTTTCCATATACCCTATTAGGACAGTGGCCCAATTTGTAATTCTGAAATATTAATACAAATTTACACATTCTATAGGTGCACTCTTTAGGTCTCATGTATGGCCATATAAAACTCCGTTTCCTTTTTCTCTTTTCATGTACTACTATATTGAGTGGCCAACTATATGTTGCTAGAATTCCATCTGTTGCTTTTCCTTTTTGTTCATTGACACAAATATGAAGATTTTACTTTTTTTTGACAAACTACAATATCTCCAAAATTCCACCGCTGAATATATATCTATGTGGCAGCCATGAATGCATGTACCCTTTTGCTAAAAGAAGGAGTAATGTAGCTTTTTTCAGTATGAGGCAGGAGTATTTTGCCAAAAAGGCTTTTAACTTTAACGAGTGGGAGTTCCTATGGGCAACAATCCATATTATGGGTTTTGGACCTGTATTTACTAAATGTAGCAAAATTTAGTATATGGAGCTGACGATGCATGTTTGGGTCAACAAATATATTCCAGACTATTTTTCCCCATTTGGTGCACTAGGCAGGAATACCCACTACTCCTAATGTTATATGCTATTGCAATTGAGCCATTGGCGGACATTATCTGCTCTGCCTCGGATATCACAGGCTTCACTCTAGGCCCCCTACACGACAAAATTAGTCTGACATTGATGACATACCCCTTGTTCCTATAAGACAGTGACTTATCCCTCCCGACAGCACTGAACAGATGAGTTTAGTCTCTTTAGCACAAAAATAAACTGGGATAAATCCTGTGTCCTTCCCATCGATTTAACAACCATCTCTCCCCACTTCCACTTAAGTTGGTAACCCAATTTTGCCATCTGGGGAGACAAGTCTCCTGGAACCTAAGAGACTTTTACAAGATAAATAGCCTCTCTCTCCTATCAATTTTTCAGACTAAAGCTGGTGTCACACACAGCGACAACGACGTCGCTGCTACGTCACCATTTTCTGTGACGTTGCAGCGACGTCCCGTCGCTGTCGCTGTGTGTGACATCCAGCAACGACCTGGCCCCTGCTGTGAGGTCGCTGGTCGTTGCTGAATGTCCAGCTTCATTTTTTGGTCGTCACTCTCCCGCTGTGACACACACATCGCTGTGTGTGACAGCGAGAGAGCGACGAAATGAAGCGAGCAGGAGCCGGCGTCTGGCAGCTGCGGTAAGCTGTAACCAGCGTAAACATCGGGTAACCAAGGGAAGACCTTTCCCTGGTTACCCGATATTTACCTTCGTTACCAGCCTCCGCCCTTGCTGCCAGTGCCGGCTCCTGCACTGTGCACATGTGGCTGCAGTACACATCGGGTAATTAACCCGATGTATACTGTAGCAAGGAGAGCAAGGAGCCAGCGCTAAGCAGTGTGCGCGGCTCCCTGCTCTCTGCACTGACATGTAGCTGCAGTACACATCGGGTTAATTAACCCGATGTGTACTGTACCTAGGAGAGCAAGGAGCCAGCGCTAAGCGCGGCTCCCTGCTCTCTGCACATGTAGCACAGCGACGTTATGATCGCTGCTGCGTCGCTGTGTTTGACAGCTAAGCAGCGATCATAACAGCGACTTACAAGGTCACTGCTACGTCACAGAAAATGGTGACGTAACAGCGACGTCGTTGTCGCTGTCGCTTAGTGTGAACCCAGCTTAAGAATAAGAGATGGGAGAAGTTGCCCTTATTGGCCATGGTCTGCTTCAGCCTTATTAAACTAGTTATGCGGAAGGTCATCCTCCTCTACAAACACCAGTATAACTAAACACAAATACATTTGATAAACTCAACTACATATCCACTTCTTATCAGGAAGGGCCATAGTGCCAAAATCCGGTATCAGACATTGTGGTATATCTGGATGCGAGGAGGGGCTGCACTGCCAGACTCAAACTATACTACTGGGCAGACCAGCTTTCTCATCTGTGTTGTTGGGGGGGTTAGAGAGCCCTTGTGTAAATTGTCCTTCCCAACAACCAAAAGATCTCACATCCACTACATGTGCTACTTTGTTCCGCTATGAGGACCCCACAAGGCTCAACTTGATACATGATCCTCAGGCAGGCCCTCATGGCGTGGTCTGCAGCACGATGGTTGCTTCAATCCTCTCCCTATGAAAGCCACATCGCACTTTGGCTTAAGAAAATTCTCACTTAAATAGTCAAATCTGGAATGGGGTCTTATGCGGGAAAGGGCTGGATTGATTCACTACAGTAAGATATTTGTGGCTGAGGCACTTAAACCCATCCGGACACTAAAAGAAGAGTTAAATCTTTCAAACACTTATCTTTTCTGGTACCTACAATTACAATATGCCCTTCAGACCATATTACTGAATCTACTTCCTGTCCTCTGAGATGTCTCCTTGTGCAAGGTGCTACAGGATAAATCTGGCTTATATCCAATTTACATGCCCATTTACTGGCAGGGAGCAAAAAACCAATAGATGACCTGAAGAGAAGTAAGAAACATTTGTAGGACTGATAAGTAATGAGCACCGGGAACTCGCCGTGAAAGGTACTAAATATTTTTCATCTTCTGTGGGACTTTGAGATTAGGAGATACTTTGTCCAAGTAGCTTAGTTCCTACACAGCCGCATGGAAATCCCCATCACAGATGACCCTCAAAATGTTCTGCTATTTGTTGGCCCTGAACAATTTCAAAGGACTGAAGACAAATTATTCCCAATTGAGGTTATCATCTTTATAGCCAGAAAGTGTGTGGCTGGACAATGGATGTCATCAAAAAGTACTAACCATCTTGAACCAGAAATTGGCGGTATATGGACTTCACGGGAATCTATCACCACTTTGACCCTTTTAAACTGTTAAAATGGGCATACAGGTTATAGAATGCTGACAATAGTCTTACCTGTATGCCTCATCAGATGCCTTGTTGTTGAAATCTCTTTTACTGCTTTATGTTAAGGAATTCTTCCAGGCTATGGGGCGGATGCTGCCCAGAAGATAGCTCAGCCTTTGCACGTCATTAGTATAATTTTCACCGCCTATTATGGTCACAGTCTTCCTGTGACTTGTAGTTCCTCCTCTGAAATCCCGCGCCTGCACACTAAAACTTGCAATGTTAGCCTGTTACATTCCACTTTTTAAAGCTAGCTGAGTTGCAAGATTTCTGAATTTTATTTAACTATGAAATCACAGGGAGGAAGGAAGTAGGTAGTGCACTAGCAATGGGTGAACTCGGACACCTAGTATGCCCATATAAACAATTTACAAGGGTCAAAGTTGTGACAGATTCCCGTTAACAAATCAATCCATCTGGAAAAAGTGTAGGAGTTCAAATTCCGATATCATCGGACACCAAGAAACAAAAATTTAATTGATTAAGCCCCCTTAATTTGTGCATAATAATGTCCTTATTTGTAAAATCAGTAATAGTGAGAGCACAATTGGCAATTTATGTGCTCCAAATAGGGGACAGATTTCTTTCTTAAATAAAGTAATTAAATACATAAAAAAAAAAAAACAAAAAAAAAAAAAAAAACATTAAAACGGAGATCTAATTATTTTTGGAGATTTGAACATAATCCCTGATCAATGGCGAGATCCAACAGTCACTTCTAAGCAAAACATCTTTACTAGGGCTGAACGGATCCAAACTGTAAAAGTCCGGATGCGCGCGGTTTCAAAGATTTCCGGGTGCCAGACCTGGATCCGGAATTCTGGGTGCAAAATCCAAATCCGCCACTGGCAAAAATAATTGAAAAAGTAAAGAAAAACAGGAATAAAACACTATTTCATACTTACCAAGACTCTGTGTCATGGCAGCACACTGCTTACAGGTCGCGCATTCACTTCCTGTACTGTGCATCGTATACACACACACAGCTTTCTGTGTTATCCCCGCCTACCGGCCGTCCTCTCGTCTGTGATTAGTTGCAGACAGACATACCCCCAGCCTGTGACAGTATGTCAGTATCATTGCGGCTTAGTCATTGTCTGAACAGCCAGCGGTCGTGCTCTATGGCCGCTGGCTGTGTTATGTAGCAGTGCTCAAGCGGCGTGGGACCTAGTGTGGATTACGCCGGACCTGCAGGGTGTTGGGGGTTAATAAAGGGGTGTAGGAGGGTGCGTGTTTTATACTTTATTCCAAATAATGGATTTTTCTCTGTTTTTATTTACATTCATTTACAGGTTAGTGTGATGCAGTGTGACGTCTGTGCTATCACTAACCTAGGGCTTAGTAGCAGCTGTGCGCTGCTATTAACACTTTAGTACCCCGATTACCGACTCTTCTCAATTGCCCTGGAGTGGTGGCAAAGCACCGGGATTGTAACATCTAATAGATGCGGCAATACTGGTCAGCTGCGTGCTGAGACTACCAGCCCCCAGCCGGCTTTATCATGGCTGGGAATCAAAAATGGGAGGGACCGCATGTCTTCTTTTAAAATTTAAATAAAAAAAAGCCGCATCACCAGCACAGCCGCACACTTCTGACAGGAGTGTGCATGTGTTTCTGTGTACATGCAAGCTCATGTTCAGAGAGCGGTAGGGTGTGACGGCTGATGTCATGTCAAACTTGTACGAGTCTGACAGCACATCAATGGCACAGCTGTACACTTCTGACAGGATCGTGCATGTGTTTCTAAAAGACATGCACGTTCACAATACTGACCCGCAGACACTTGCACTGCTTTCCCCGCCCAGCGGCTGTCCTGCTACCTGTGATTGGTTGCAGTCAGCTGACACGCTGCTACTCAGGGTGGGGGCGCATCTAACGGCAACAAATTATACGCGCCGGTGGGCGGGCAAAACAATGAACATCAAATTGTCCGGGTAACCTGGAAGGAGTTTGCTGCCATGACACCGCCTCGGTGAGTATAGCGCGCGCGCTCCTACCCCACTATTCCTTCCACCAACGTTTTTAGCCTCCGGATTTTGGTCCCCATAGACTTATATGGGCACCGAAATGCGGAGCAGATTCGGATTTTTTTTTTTTTATCCGAAGTGATGCACCGGTTCTGTATTTTGTCGAATTCGATCAACTCTAATCTTTACCCTTAAAAATGAAATCATAAAAGAATAATTGCATGATGCCTTTAGATGACTAAATTTGTGAAATCACCTTTATTAGAACAAACACCATACTTTTTCTAGAATGGACTAAGTTTTAACAAATAGTCACTTATTACAAAAATGTAAAAATATATTGGGAAAATAACTTGGTCAGATCATTCCTTCCAAGCTACATTCAATTTCAATAATTCAAGGTTGTAGAGAAGCAATTCTTTTCTTTTACAACATCCATCCTTCAAAAATAAAATTGAGGACTCTTAAGTTATTTTGAAGAGAATTCCTCTCAAGACGTTTCCTCAACCTCAATCTGGAATGCTCGCAAAGCATCTATTAGGGTAATTCTTATACAACTCAACTCTCAATCAAAATTCAAGATATTCTAGAAGAAAAAAGAAAAGAAAAACAACCCAATCTAAAACAATTAAGAGCCAAATTAAAATGTCTCCAATATGATAAATATGACAAGATGATACAATAAAACAAATAATCATCTCTTAAGTTTATACGCCCTATTCTGCATTTCCAAAGTCAATTCTATGATATCAAAATTGAAGGAAAACAAATCCCCTGTATCAAATGATCTAACCAACGAGTACTACCAGAACTATAAATCTCATCTTCACCTCTGACAAATATGTTCAAAAAGGTCACTGAGGAAGATTTATTTCCAAAAGAAAATCTTCAAGCTACTATTTCTAGTGATGCCAAAACGTGGCGATCCAACTCTGGTATCAGTATCAAGCTAAAGGCCAATCTCCCTGTTAAATACATATTGCGCATACCGTATTTTCCAGACTATAAGACGCACCGGACTATAAGACGCACCCTGGTTTTAGAGGAGGAAAATAGGAAAATAAAATTTTAAGCAAAAAATGTGGTCATGACACACTGTTATGGGGCGAGGATCTGCTGCTGACACTGTTATGGGGGTAATATCCCCAAATTGTCTACTAAGGTGCCGCATCCTGGTAATGATCCTCCTGCCTTGTATATACAGTATTTGTCCCTCATCCTGCTATATACCGTCATCCTGCCATATGGCCGCATCCTGCTATATAACCCATCATGGCATATGGCCCCATCCTGCTCATAATATACCCCCATCCTGCTCATAATATACCCCCATCCTGCTCATAATATACCCCCATCCGGCTCATAATATACCCCCATCCGGCTCAAAATATACCCCCATCCGGCTCAAAATATACCCCCATCCGGCTCAAAATATACCCCCATCCGGCTCAAAATATACCCCCATCCGGCTCAAAATATACCCCCATCCGGCTCAAAATATACCCCCATCCGGCTCAAAATATACCCCCATCCGGCTCAAAATATACCCCCATCCGGCTCAAAATATACCCCCATCCGGCTCAAAATATACCCCCATCCGGCTCAAAATATACCCCCATCCGGCTCAAAATATACCCCCATCCGGCTCAAAATATACCCCCATCCGGCTCAAAATATACCCCCATCCGGCTCAAAATATACCCCCATCCGGCTCAAAATATACCCCCATCCGGCTCAAAATATACCCCCATCCGGCTCAAAATATACCCCCATCCGGCTCAAAATATACCCCCATCCGGCTCAAAATATACCCCCATCCGGCTCAAAATATACCCCCATCCGGCTCAAAATATACCCCCATCCGGCTCAAAATATACCCCCATCCGGCTCAAAATATACCCCCATCCGGCTCAAAATATACCCCCATCCGGCTCAAAATATACCCCCATCCGGCTCAAAATATACCCCCATCCGGCTCAAAATATACCCCCATCCGGCTCAAAATATACCCCCATCCGGCTCAAAATATACCCCCATCCGGCTCAAAATATACCCCCATCCGGCTCAAAATATACCCCCATCCGGCTCAAAATATACCCCCATCCGGCTCATATGACCCCATCCGGCTCATATGACCCCATCCTGCTCATATGACCCCATCCTGCTCATATGACCCCATCCTGCTCATATGACCCCATCCTGCTCATATGACCCCATCCTGCTCATATGACCCCATCCTGCTCATATGACCCCATCCTGCTCATATGACCCCATCCTGCTCATATGACCCCATCCTGCTCATATGACCCCATCCTGCTCATATGACCCCATCCTGCTCATATGACCCCATCCTGCTCATATGACCCCATCCTGCTCATATGACCCCATCCTGCTCATATGACCCCATCCTGCTCATATGACCCCATCCTGCTCATATGACCCCATCCTGCTCATATGACCCCATCCTGCTCATATGACCCCATCCTGCTCATAATATACCCCCATCCTGGTGTATGGCCGCATCCTGTGGCACATTCAAAAAATAAACGTTCATACTCACCTCACCTTAACTCACTCCCTGCAGCATCGCTCGTCCTCCCGTCTGTGTCAGCGGCAGCGCCGCTGAGTGGATCCGTCCCAGTTCCCTTGCAGCATCGCGATCATCTCCTGTGTCTGTGCTGGCGGCTGCGTGTGGGCACGTGTGCCGGCAGAGACACAGGAGATTATCGCGATGCAGCAAGGGAGCAGGGACGGCTCCACTTAGCGGCGCTGCCGCTGACACAGACGGGAGGACGAGCGATGCTGCAGGGGAACGGTGAGTACTGTACACTGATTCACTGCTCCCTGCGCTGATGATGATGTGCGGGGAGCAGTGAATACAGCCGCACATGATCACTCCAGGCCGTAGTTGCCAGGGGTGATCATGCGGGCAGGCCGTTTATCCCCCGCCCATCATCCCGCCCACCTGTCAGTGCCAGCTTCAGCGCTGAGGGATGATGGGCGTGCATATTAAATGAGAGGATCCACGTGGTCACGGCAGGCTGCTACAGCCTGCTCGTGCCCCCGATGACCCGCTCCACCGCAGCACCCACATTCCCCGCAGCCACATTCAGACCATAAGACGCACCCCCCCACTTTCCCCCAACATTTGGTCTTCCCCCCAGTCTTATGGTCCGAAAAATACGGTAGGTTGTCAGAGATTCTCCCAGAGTTGACTCAATCGGATGAGGTTGGCTTTTTTTTTTTTCCAAGGAAGGCAAACCCCTAACCCTACCTCTGATACAAGAATGATAATGGACCTGATTTCGTATTTGAAGAAAAGAGAATCCCCTCATTAATCCTTTCTTTAGAAGCTGAAAAAGCAGTAGACCAAATTTATTCGGAGTAAACTTTTGAGACATTAACCAAATTTGGTTTTCATGGACCAATTATTAAAGCTATATCTGCTTTTTATGAATCTCCAGAAATCAAATAATTTCAGTACAGCGGAACCTCTGTTTACGAGCAACTTGGAGTGCGAGTAATTCGCTATACGAGCAACGCTTGCTGTAAATTTGTAACTCTGTTTACGAGCAAGCTTTGCTGTACGAGCAAATACTCACCGCACACACTTCCGGTTCCGTACTTTCACCGCGCTCTGACCTGCTCTTGCAACTCACACTCAGTTCCCTTGCCGGCCTCCTGGTTCTTGTAGTCCGCCGGTACAGGATGTGTATCGGGTAACCATCGCGACGATGGAGGAACTTCCTCTGTCAGCCGCTACTCAAAGGCAGCGCGCTGCCCAATCAGAGGCATGCGGCTCATGCCTTTGATATCAGCACGCTGGCAGCAGAAGCCCCGGCATTGGCCGCGATGGTTACTCGATACACATCCTGTACCTGCGGACTACAAGAACTAGGAGGCCGGCGATGGAACGGAAGGTAAGGTGAGAATAATGTGTGTGTGTGTGTGTGTGTGTGTGTGTGTGTGTGTGTGTGTGTGTGTATGCATGTGTGTGGAATAACACAATAGGGGACCAGGATGGGACATTGAACAATTTGTGGATCGAATTGTTTGAGCTTGCATTATTTCCTATGGGAAATTTTGCTTTGCTAGACGAGTAACTCGTTTACAACCACACTCCCAGAATGGATTGTTCTCGTAAACCAAGGTGCCACTGTATTCCCAATGGAAGATATGTGTGTCCCATTGTCTGCTATATTATTAACACTTATCAGGGAAACCTTTGCTGAATCAAAATAAAAGGCGCAATTAAAAAGGCATTCCAGCCAATTTAAAGCAATATAAAATTGGTCTATTGGCAGACGACAATTATCACATTAACTGACCCATTAAATTCTATTACAAACGGTTCCAAATTAATTAAAATATTCTCACAAATTTTCTTTTACAAAATTAACCCATCCAAATAAAAACAAGATGTAAGTTTGTGCCCAGACAGTGGTCAGAAAAGTATTATTATAAATGAATTTCCATGTGAGGGAGAACTTCTACATTACTTAGGAATTCCATTAACAAAACAAAGTTATAAAATAGATACAAATTTGTGCTCTCCAGAAAAGCAACTCGAAAATTGGAACATCCTGGTTAGGTAAAATCTTTACATGTCTATATTACTCAAACGTCAATATATCTTCTGTTCAAGTCCGTTAAATATCACAGATTTTTGGATAAATTGCAAAAACATGTAAATTTTATTTGGAGTTGTAAACCGACCAGAATTTTTAAGCCAAAAAAAAAAGAAGAGGAATGGGCCTTCCAAATCTGGCTGCATGCCATATGACTAATTTAGTTTTGCAAAGCAAATATTGTTTTTTGAAATCTAAACAAACTCTATTGGACTTAATTGGAAAAGTAATTTAATAGTGTTCTACTATTAGCTTCTTTGATATTTTCCTATTTGTTAGAGCAATCCTTACAACGCCATAGCCATCCAAGTATTAAATTTCCACACTTTTGACTTGGAAGTTGTTGAATCGAAAACTCAAACCTAAATCTCGAAGTGTTTCACTTAAAGCAAACCTGTCAGGTGTCATATGCACCCAGAGCCACGAGCAGCTCTGGGTACATATTGCTAATCCCTGCCTAACCATCCCTGTATCTAGTAGCATAAATAAAGGGCTCTTTAGAAAAAGTATTTCTAAAGATCCTTTATATGTTAATGAGCGCAGGGACTAGTTCCAAGGGTGTTCGTTCCTGAGATCTTTCCATCCTCTCAGCATGTTAGCACATCCACAGAGGGGTGCTAACATGCTGTTCCATGCAGAATCACCAGTGGTGCCGTGCGTACCTGTGTCCGCTCTGATCACTGAGCTGAATACCTGGCACTTCCGGTCATGCGCAGCATGAAGCCAGGTGTACGCGTCCCGGCTTCAGAGAGGTCTAGTGCACATGACCGGAAGTGCGGGGACTTCTGATCAGCGGACACAGGTATGCGCGTCACCACTGGTGATGCTGCGTTGAATAGCATGTTAGCACACCCCTGTGGGCATGCTGCCATGCTAAGAGGGTGGAATGAGCACAGGAACTAATGCCGTTGCGACTAGTGCCCTCGCTCATTAGCATATTATAAAAGATCTTTAGAAATACTTTTTCTAAAGATCTCTTTATCTATGCTAGTGTATACAGGGACAGTCAGGCAGGGATTAGTAATATACACCCAGAACTGCTTGTGGTTCTAGGTGCATATTGCACCTGACAGGTTCCCTTTAAAAATCTTCCAATTTGCATCTTGCAGGTAGTAAGTCCAAATTTCTCATATAATTATGGGAAAAATTTGTCAGAACTGGATATAATAATATAAGAGCCTTAATAATCCCTTATTAACATCCAAGCACTTAACCCCTTCACGACCAATGACGTACTATTACGTTGATTGTTGTGTCCCCGCGGTTACGGCAGGCTCTAGCAGCCAGCCCATGGTAATCCTCTCACATGTCTGCTGATCCAAATCAGCAAACATGTATGGCCAACATCAGAGATGCACCACGCCTGTTAACCCCTTAGATTGTGCTATAAAAATCTGACAGAGCAGTTTAAAGCACCGCAGCGGGGATCATGCGATTCTCCGCTGCCATTGTCGGCCCAGTGACGCAATCACAGGGCGCCAATGTGTTATGACTGTGCAGGGCCAGATGATGACCTCTGACGCTGTGATGATTTCCTGTGAGAGCACATAAAGCGCAGGCACTCAAAAGAACACTGTACTTCTGCTGATCAGAGCGAAGCTGAAGAATAGCTCTGATCAGCACAAGCAATCGAAGTATACAGTCAAAGTCCCCAACGGGAACTAGTAAGAAGTGAACAAAAAAAGTAAAAAACAAAAAAATAGTTTTAGAATATGGGGGAAAAAAAAACCCCAAAAACCTTAAAGTTCAAAATCACCCCCCTTTTGCCCCAATGAAAAAACAAAAAATTACACATTTGGTATTGCAGAGTTTAGAAATGCCCAATCAAAGTAGAAAATCAATTAATCTGATTGGTACACGGCGCAGCAAAAGAAAAAATTTCAAATGTCAAAATTACAGTTTTTGGTCGCTACAACATTGCATTAAAATGCAATAACAGGTGATCAAAATATCTATTCAAAAATGGTAGAATTAAAAAAAAAGTCAGCTCAAGACGCAAAAAATAAGCTGCCACTGAGCCCCAGATAACGAAAAATGAGAACACTACAGGTCTTGGAAAATGGTGACAAAAGAGCTAAATTTCCTTTATTTTTTTTTTCACTACTTAGCTAAAAGTAAAAGTAACCGTTTAGTACCTACGAACTCTTACCGACCTCAGGCATCACACAGACACATTACTTTTACCATATATTGAACATGGTGAAGAAAAAAAACAAAAAAAACCCAACATTGTGAAATTTGACTTTTTTGCAATTTCACCACTCGGAATTTTTGTCCCATTTTCCAGTACACTATATGGTAAAATGAATGAGGTCATTCAAAAGTACAACACGCCCCGCAAAAAACTAAGCCCTCATATGGCAATATTGACGGAAAAATAAAAAAAGTTGTGGCTCTCTGAAGAAAGGGGGGCGGGAATGAAAAAAGAAAAAAAAATTGCCCAGGGTTGAAGGGGCTAAATTAAAATATAATCTCCTTGAAGGATTATATACCTTTTTAGATATTTAAAAAAACTACATAAAATACAAGTTTCCATTAGGATTACCCAATTAAATAATTTCTCTTATAGGAAATTTTGAAAATAAAAATATACGGAACACCAGATAGATCTACTTCTTGTATAATGACGATAAAGAATTTAAAAAACAATTCTATGCTTAAATGGAAAAAAACCTTAATATATACTTCACTCTTGACAGGTGGGAAAAGGCAATAAAATGGACGTATGCGATCACAGTTCATGCAAATTTAAATGAGTCTTATAATAAGACCTTGACGAGATGGTATTACACATCAGTAAGACTTCATATAGCCTTCTCAATCCAAACTGATCTCTATTTAGAGAAGTTTTTGAATTACTGAACAGAGTACCGTATTTTTCGGATTATAAGACGCACTTTTCCTCCCAAAAATTTGGAAGGAAAATGATAGGTGCGTCTTAAAATCCAAATATAGCCTACCGGTGGGGCTGTCTGTGCTGGCGTCCGGGAGCGTGTGGCTGAGTGCATGTGCGTGCATGCGGCCGGGTGCCTGTGGCTACGTGCCGGCTGCCTCTCTGTCCCGGCGGCCAGGTGCTTCTCTGCGGCTGGGCAGTCGGTCTGCGGTGGCTGTGCGGCGGGTGTCCCAGTGTGTCCGCGGTCCAGTTTCAAAATGATGGCGCCGGGTGTCAGCACGTGTGCAGATGGAGCCCTTGGATGACAGCTCCATCTGTACATGCGCCGCTCCGGGCACCATCACTTGAATCGGGACCGCGGACACAGACACACCGCACCGGCCTGCTCCACCACTGAGCAGTCGCCGCTGCCACCGCCGCTGCCACCACTGAGCCGCCAGCGCCGCTGCCGTCACTGAGCTGTCACCGCCAGTGCTACCACTGAGCCGCCACTGCAGCTCTCCCTACTTACCTGCCGCCGCTGCCACCACTGACCGCCGCTGCAAGCACAACCTCTGCCTCCTGTGACCCCGCTTCACCACCACTGCTGCCCCCCTCTGGTAAGACAACACCGGAGTATAAGACTGACACCATTTTTTTTTTTTTTACCTTTTTTTTTTCTCTCTAAATTTGGGGTGCGTCTTATAATCCGGTGCATCTTATAAAACGAAAAATACAGTATGTCACAAAGTAAATTCTTATACACTTTATTCAGCTTTACTCTCTGAAAACAGATGAATTGCCAACCCAAAAAAATAAGGCCAATAATTATCCATCTTTTTAAGTAACAGGAATTTTTTGGCAGAAGGTTTAGTTTGGGTGCAGGGATATGGTGTAAAAATTTCAGCCAAGACATGCAGGTCTGTGAGCTCAGCTCTGTGACCTCATGTTTAATGAGGTCATGTTACCTGCGATCACAGGTGAATAAATGTGGGAACCTCCAACTGTGACTGCAAATAACCTGAGGGACTTCACCACTCAAAGTGATGCTCAGTCTCTGCATGAAGCTCACAGCGGGTGGTCATGTTCTATGGTCGCAAGCAGTGCCTTCAAATGTAGCAGAGCTGGAAAAATTGTGGGGCCTCGTGTGGATTACGTTGGATTTGGGTGTTTTTGGGGTTAATAAATTGGTGAAAGAGGGTTTTTTTGTATTTTATTTCACAAAGGATTTTTTGAGTGTTGGTGTTTATTTCTTTTCACTTACAGATTAGTGCCATAGGTTCGTCACAGCTGCATATGATAAAATGAATGGTGTCTTTCAAAATTACCTTTTGCTTGGCAAAAAATCAAGCCCTCTATGACAGTGCAAAAATAAAGTTATGGCTATTTAAAAAAGGAAACGAAAATGATTTTCAATTTTTCCTCTTCTAATGAGTGTACAATAAACCACAAGCTGGCAGCTATATTAGCCTATAGTAAACCTCACACAGGAAGAGAAACTACACACATTTGTGAAGGGGAAAAGGGTGGGCAATTCAAAAGCTTTCATATATTAATTCCTTTACATTTTTGCTTTAAATTATACTTTATTTTTTAGTTCCGTTAAGGGACTTCAAACTGTGATAGTTTCATTTCATTAATATATGTACTGCAACATACAGTGAAATTGCAGTTCTTCTGTGAAGACCCACCTGTAGCACTGGAGGAGAACTATCATGGCAGTTATGGGGACCTTCACAAACTGCAACGCTAACCCACCAGATCTCAACAATTGCATTGCGGGTACTGATGGGAGCAGATGCTTGCTTATGCTTTTATTTTCCATCTACCATATAAACGTCTTGCTTTTCTTAAAGTGATATTCTGGTGAGTTCATTACATAGCCACTATATAGCCAAGAATTTCTAAATTGGTTGATGCTTACTGATCTCTAAAATCTTGGTCCCCCATTGCTCTCCTAACCACAAGACCAAGACTGGTAAGGGAAGCAATGTAAAGTCTACAACAATGACCAAGACCAGCTAGTCATCCATTCAGCTGTTCAATTACACAGAATAACCAATTTTGAAATCCCTCTAAAGAATTTCAGAAAAACATGGCTGCTTTGTACCAAGTACAACCTGTAGACAGGTGCTCAGATATTCCCTTCGAGAGAACTGAGCTGCAATATCTGCAATATCGGACACTGCTATTGGACAGGTGTCCAATCTCGGAGAATGGAAGGCTTCTATTTCTAAATATTTCTGTATAAAAACAGTCTGCACATGTCAAAATCATACCTGACGAAGGCACAAGAGGTGGAGGAACATCATACACAACCTTTCCATTTTCTGCATAGAGGTGCCATTAACATATATGAAAAGTTCATTATTCTGGGTCATCAAAACCATGGCTGACCGTAGGCAAGCTGGCGATAGATCCCCCACAGAATTACACATTTGTTTTATTTCTTACGTGAATTTCCCGGATTGATGCTACTTATTCACAACAGTCATGCAGCAATAGTCTCCTACCTGCGGCATGCTGGCAGTTTTAGTTTTGTAGTAAAGCCACCGATTGAAGACCATTGATATGTAGATCGAATCACAAAAGATTATAAATTTGGCTTATAAATTAAGTCACAAGAAGGAAAAAAAAAAACATGTAAACTAGGTATGATGCAAAAGTATAAAGTCTCTCACCTCTCCTGACCTGCTGTGTCCCATAGCTGCAGGTGAACCCTCTGTCCTCTGCCAGCTATTCCATCAGGACCATTTGAACGATAAACCTGAGAAAGATAAAGATAAAAGGTGAAGAAACTAAAAAACAATGCATTTGCAGATCAAGACTCAATAGAAAATAATCAGTAGACCTATACTTAACATACACATCTATTGGGCTGAGTAATGACAGATATTATAGTCCCCTGTGTATCTTCAGCTGGAGACTTGGGAGCAGAGCCAAGACACCGACAATAAGGCAGGAAGTAATCACATGTAGAGAAGAGATCAGCTTCTAGTGCACGAAAAAAGCCTCAGCGATATCTGTGATCAGATCCAACACTCACTTTGCCTTTATTCATTTAAAAAGACAGACATTCATTTGTAATTTGCCTAGATGTTTGGCCATGCGGCCCTTCTCTACAGCACGTCCACTCTTACCATTAAGGACGGTATGGTCAGAAATACATGAGAGTTAATGATTGACGCATGTTTAAATCCCCTTGAATAAAGACATTTCATGGTCAAAACAAGTGCTGGACCTGTTTACTTACCATCTTGAAGAGCAGAATATAAGATATTATATAGTAGCTAAATTCTGCCTCCCAAATTGAAATTAATGGCAATACTAACCAGTAGAGCTGAAATTTCCAACAGCTATTTACTATTAAACCAGTAGGGATTTCCAATACATAGGTCTTACTATAAAAGGCACCAAAAACTGTACTGACACTTGTCCTGGTGACGGGCTTCCCATCAATAGGCTGTCAGCTTTCCTGGCATCGAGAACAAATTATTAAAGAAGTAGTACGTTTTTCCCCTAAAGAGATGTAGTGCAAATGGTCTTCGCTGTATTTCAGCAACGCTCCGGTTCTCATCTGGGTATTTGTGACTTTAAATCAGACTTTCTGGATTGCAGTGGTTTGTGTGTAGACCAGAAGTCGCTTTGACAGTGTAAAGCGGGCTTTACACGCTACGATATCACTAGCAATATCGTACGCAAAAGCACCCGCCCCCGTCGTGCATGCAATTTCGTGTGATCGCTGCCGCAGCGAACATTATCACTACAACAGCGTCACACGCACTTACCTGGTCGGCGGCGTCGTTGTGACTGCCGAACAACCCCTCCCTCAAGGGGGTGGGACGTTCGGCATCACAGCGACGTCACTAAGCGGCCGGCCAATCAAAGCGGAGGGGCGGAGATGAGCGGGACGTAACATCCCGCCCACCTCCTTCCTTCCGCATTGCGGCCGGCGGCAGGTAAGGAGACGGTCCTCGCTCCTGCAGTGTCACACACAGCGATGTGTGCTGCCGCAGGAGCGACGAACAACATCGATAATCAACCATTACCGATTTTTGGTTTTGGGACGACCTCTCCATGGTGAACGATTTTCACCATTTTTGAGATCGCTTAAAGTCGCTGGTAAGTGTCATACGCTGCGATATCGTTAATGACGCCGGATGTGCGTCACTAACAACGTGCCCCCAACGCTAAAATATTAACGATATTGTAGCGTGTAAAGCCCCCTTTAGTGTATGGAGCCACAATAGGCTGTAGGAAGTAGCACCGCCCAACACAATGGTCCCTGACTGAGCTGCAAAAGAGGACTGGTTCAGTGCTGTAAACAGGGGAAGATGGCGACTGGTAAGTATTTTAATATATTTTTCACTACATCTCAGATAAATGATTGCACCCTCGCCCATGGGTGAGAATACCCATGTTATATACATGTCGACTGGGAACATATACTAATAACACATGTCATGATTATTATACCTTTCATTGTACCCATGTTACAATGTGATATGCGCCTGCATTGTCATCCATCATCTAGTTTTGTCGTCTTGTATTTCATCATTAAAGCTTTAATATGTAATAAAAAAAAAAGTTTGAGCTAAAAACTCCCGTTTTCCTTTTTTGCTCAATTTAGAGTTGCTAATGGTTACTACCATAAACACCAGAGTCTGCTTCCATGCTGGATTTGCCTGGCTTTTCATTTGATTATGTACCTAAGTGGGTTTGATTTTTCCGATTACACTGAAGGAAGTAGCATCACCCCACACAATGGTCCCTGTCTGACCAGCCAAAGAAGAACAGCGGCTGGTTACAATTACCTAGAAGAGGACCAGATCAGCACTGGAAACAGAGGAAGATGGCCATCGGTAATTATTTTACTTCCATTACAGCTCATACATAATTAGAACAATTTAGGTAAACATTTTACTGGGACTTATTTTGCTTATATTTATGGAGCATCTTGTCTTGGATTTCTGCACTGTGCCATTCCTTTAATATTCCTCATAGAATATAAAGGGGTTAACCATCAGACAACTTTTCCATTGCAATATCCTCCCAAGTAATGTTAAAACAACTTACACAATGCCGGTGTCAGCACCATTCCAGCAATATCGGCAGAAGAGGCTCGCATGATGTTAGGTCAAGTGAGCCCTACAGCCGCTAATTGACAGCTGCACTCATTTTATTTGGATGTAACAGAAATCCAGAATTTTGGAAAGCAGCAGCAGCTTTTTCTTCCGGTTGCCCGTTTTATGAGAAGGAAGTGAAAGTGAAGCGGCCTATCAGCAACCACTGATTAGCCACAAGGTTCACATGAATAACAACATCATACAAGGCTCTGGAGATCAGTCACTGCAGTCTATGGAATGTTGACAGCATTGGAGAAAAGTATGTGTTTTTGTTCTATGTGGGGAATATGTGGCGCCCCTGAGGTTTCAGTCGGCACAGGGCAGAGCACATCACTTAAGGTGCGGTACTCATCCTGGATCCAGAAAAGGTCGGTACCGGTTCCACAACACACCAAATCATCCACACAACCAGGTTGGCCTCCCCACTGGGGAGCGGCTACGGTTGGGTCTTAAGGCAGTCGCCAAACATGGGAAGCTGCCACCCACTAGTGACAGGGAAGCGGGGGAGGAACAGCCACTGGGGGACTTAGAAGCAAAACAACAGTTAGAAGTTCTCCAGCAGGAGAGGAAGAGAAGGAGTCAGGCTTTACCAGTGGCTCTAGTGGGAGGCAGGAGTCAATATGATTGCCGAGGGGAGAGCTTCATTGCTCCCTCTGGACCGGCGCTGAGCAGGGTGCAGAATTCTAGGGTGGAACATACTTCAGGTTGTCCACCAAATATCTGAAGGCCAGGGGGATTGCATGTGCCTCCGGCCGCCACAATTACCGGAGCACAGTGCTAGATAGGGTCTGGAGTCGCGAACTAAGTCTGGTCCCACCACGGACCCGCGGCACCTGCATACGGGATGGGAGCAAACACTTTTCAAGAACCGGGGTCCTCAAGAAGCTTCAGGCCATGGGGATCCACTTCTAGAGCCGCAAGGAGGAAGGGCCCACCCTCCACTGTACCGGTTATGATCACCCACAGATCCGAGAGACTGGGGCCCATCACGGCGGTGACCAGCATCTCCCAGGTAAACCAGGACTGAGTAAAAGAAACCTTGAACCTGCAGAGTCTGTGTCCGTCTGTCCTTGCTGGCACTGTCGCCCCGCATTCGCCATTACTACTACCCCTCATCATCCTCCCCGGGGCCCACTCCACCTTAGGGGAGCATAAACATCTTTACTGCTATGACCATCCGCCTCAGAGGACAGCGACAGCAGCGTCAGCTAATTCACTGGTCGCATACCGCAGATGGCGCCACAAAATCAACCTCCACCATCATCTTCCTCCCAAGTTCTTTATTGTACACCTTGGGGCCACGAAACTGGGCAAAAGGGCCGCCCGTGACATCCCCCTGACAAGAACTACTAACCCCTTGCCCCGTGGGTGCTACAAATACAGTAATTGAAAAGAGGTTGTCGGTGTAGTAAAAAAAAACAACCCATAAATTTATAAACTAACAAGTGGGTGTTACCAATGAGTATTGACACTGCTGACTGTAGACAATCGCCCTTTGATGATGGCAATAGTAGCACCCATTTTTCCAATCATTAATAACAACAACATAGGAATGAGACCCAGTATAGCTGAGGGTAGAATCACGTACCACAATTTTTTGGGGAGAACACATGTACTGTATGAATACAGATTTATTTACTAAAACAGTAATGTTCTGAATGATGACTGGTTCTCTTTAAAAGACGTTGTCCACTATTTTTACATTGATGACCTATCCTAAGGATACACCATCAATGTCTTGAGAGGCCGGGGTCCAACAACCGGCACCACCACCAATCAGCTGTTCATTATGCCAGCGGCGACAGGAAGCCACCAGAAATGCTCAGTTCTGGAGCTGCCCAGTCAACTGATTGTGGTCAAGACCAGGTACTGCACGTTAACCTCCTATTGAATAGGAGGCGAATGTACAGTACCTGGCCTTGATTACTTGATAGAGCAACTTCAGAACTGAGCAATTCCGGTGGCAATGAGAACAGTGGCGGTGCTGGGTGTCAGACCCTGGCCGATCTAACAATGATGACCTATCCTAAAGATAAACAAAATCAATTTAAAAGTAGTGGCCAACCTCTTTAAAGTTTTTTTTTTTGGGGGGGGGGGGGTTCTTTACCCTTCATTTACAGATTCCTTGGGGAGTTCAAAAAAAAAAAAAAAAAAATCAATGGGTGATTAGTAAACTTGATTTCTTAGAATACCTGTCAGATGGTGCGATTTAAAGCAGTTTCTCTTGTAAGATGTAAAAGATGTTGTGGTGCTGAACCACTGCGTGAACTGATGATCTTAAAAAGGTGGGTGGCTGCATCTTAATACGATCTATAAAAAGGCTGCCGGGAAGCCATGATTTATTCTCAGAACAAAATCAGCTCAATCAAGTACAGCACCCAAAATAATTTTGAAGATCTTACCAAGACAAGGACCACTTCTCTTCTCTATTACATGAATGGATGTTTCCGGGAGAGTCATAAGATTAAGTTATTTTAATAGAAAAAAAAAAAATGGAAGATATGTTAGCAAATGCTAAGATTGCAGATCAGTACATTACAGATCAGGAAAAACCTGAACGGCAGTGGTAACGTTCGCACCAAATGAAATTTTGGACGTTTAATTTTCATTCTGTGATAACCGCTTCTAGCGAAATTTTTAAAATATCTAAACAAACCGAGCCTAAAGCCTGTGGAACCGGCCCGACTGGTCTAACAGCAAGGGAATAAATGAAAATTTCTATACAATGTAAAGTATGAAAGAACAACAATACAGTCTTAAGCTTTTACCTAAGAAAATAAAGGGTTTTCTAAACTATTTATTAAGATATACAACATACAGGAAAAAACAGTGCAAAGGTTTCCACAAGGTTCACCGAGACGATTATCTGAGCGTTCAGACAGCATGTGCTGTATTTACCATGCAGATAGCCAAGCACCTGTGACTTCTTTCCCTTCCTCCCAGACATTAATGTAAGATTTGCCCAGTTTAACTGGAAAGATAGGAAACATTGCACTTTTAGGTTGGGTTCCCACGTTGCACTAGAGATGATGTATTTTTTAATTTTCTTCTGTTTCAGAAAATCGGCGCAAAAACGAAGTGAGAGCAACTTCTGAACCCAGCCTGTACGGCACATTATACACATAGTGCAGTATAAAATCTAAGGAGAAAGTTCTCAGAAAATAAATTTCAGTGTGGATCCACATTAAAATAGAAAAATCGTGTGATCTGAGCAACTTTTAAAGAGGTATGGTTATAGGTGCTAGACTGGTGAAGGCCAAACTGGTGGGATTTCCTTGGGCAATAGTGTCCAGAATATACCAAGAATGGCATGACTGCGGAAAAATATTTGGCAAAATAGAAGGCTGTGGACATAACTTCTTATCAAAAAGGGTCGGAGGAAAAGGTAAAAAAAATAATAGCGTTGTTAACACAATTTTTAGTCAAATGCAGCACATACTCCAAATGATCAGTCTGAACACACAACTCAACGTTCCTTAGCCCTCAATCAGCTATTACAGCAGACGACCATAGTTCAAGCGCCATTACTGCTATAGAAAAAGAAAGGCCAAGACTTCATTAGGCAAAAGAGCAAAAATTGTATCAGTGGAAAATATTGCCTGGTCAAATAAATCAGGATTTCTGTTGCAACATACTTAGCATTCACCAATTCATGCTGTTTGTACCAGTACTTTGTCAACAGTTCATGTTGGTGGAGGAGGAGTAAATTGTGTGGCACATCCTTGGACCACTGACCCTCATGTATGAGTGTTTGTACAGTAGGGCTAACAAAGTTCATCCCTTCATGGCAGCTGTCAAGCCTAATGTAGACACTTTAGCAGGACAATGCTCCAGGCCACAAGGGTCACAGTCATGAATTGGTTCCAGGAACATGACAGTCACAAGATCTCAATCCTATGGCTCATCTCTGAGACACTGTGGAACAGGGCAGTTCAGAGCAAATCAGTACTTCCAATTAATTTGTAGAAACTGCAATTAACCATCCTGTCAGCTAAGTCAATATTCCTGCTGAAAGAGTTCAATACCTAGGAAAATCTACGCCGTGACAAAATACTGCAGTTGTGAAGGCCAAAAAAAAAAGGTCCAACACATTAGAAGGTGGGCGTCTCTAACAAAGTGACCATGCAGTGAAGAGATTGCTTTATTCCACTGCAGCCCGGAATACAAGATCTATTAATTTCAGTGTATGAAAATTAGACATCTAGATTGTGGCTTGAACCAAAACTAGAGGAATAACCTTAGTATCATTTTGAAAACAAATCACCCACAAAAAAACAAACAAAAAAAAAAAAAAACAACTTACCACTCTCTTTTCCCTGAAGTCTATTCCTACTGTTGTAATGAACTTCGAATTAAATTTCCCATCTGTATATTGGTAAAGAAAGCTGGTTTTTCCAACGCCGGAGTCTCCCAACGCTAAAAACTTGATGAGGTAGTCATAGTCCCCATCAAACATCGTGAAGCTTGGTTAGTGATCTGAAAATATCAGAAACATTAAGGATCAAAATCTCGTTCAATAAAGCAAAACAATCAGAAAACATTCAATTGATTAAATCAGATTTTTGTATTAAAAAAAAGGTGGGTTTTTTTTCTACCAAATATCACAATCTATTACAAATCTTGCCATTTTCACACTGGACATTGGGACTTTAATAGCCTCTAACCTTCTGTTTCAGAAAACACATGTACATTAGCCACAATGAGCAGACTTGGACCCACCTTTTGGACTGAAGCAGCGATTGAGCGTGTGTAAAGTTCATTGATTGGGAAAGGGAGCAGGGTTGGTGGTCATTTTGCCCATCCTGTGATCTCACCTACTGCGATTTGTGGATCCTGCGATCTCACCTATTGCGATTGGTGGATCCTGTTTTATCAGCTGTGTATAGAGGTGTTACCTCTCATTGTACTTGAGCCTCTGCCAATAAGGAGCACTGATTAATATAAATCTAAAAAAGCCCCACTGGCTAGTGTGAATAATACAAAATTGTTAATTTTGTGGTGGTGGGGGTTACAATAAATTAAGTCAATAAAAAGTCAATTTCTAAAAAAAATTATATATATCTCTCTCTAATATATATATACATACACACACACACACCCATCTATCTATACATATATATCTCTCTCTCTCTAATATATATATCTACACACACACACGTAACAAAAACTTGATTCAAATATTAAGTCCTCTTCTGATCTTATTCTCATGGTAAAGTAAAAGCACATTGTAACTTACAGTCTTCGTCAATTCTCACACATTGTAGTCTTTATGTAAAGATGCCAAAAAACAAGCCCTCAAGAATCACCTCATAACGGACTTGTTGTTAACACAAGTTTTCACTTAAGTGGTTAGAGGGGAAAAAATGTAGAGCTTTAAATTTCATGCAGTGCATCTAGCATGTGTGAGAAGTATCTGCCTGCCTTTAGATATAAAGGTGGTAAAGCTTAACACTTACATAACCACTTTTGCATAATCTTTACCAATAAATGCTTCACAAGCTATTGCTGTACTGCTGTGCAATTTCCTTCAGCTTGTACTGATCCTTCCTTCTCCTTTGCCCTATACCACAACATGAGCATCCTGCATCAATGGAGTTAATACAAAGGCATGACGTCACCCTAACCCTACTGATTAGAAGAGGTCCTGGGAATCCGGTTTGTAGTAGGCAGGTTGCATGGCTCTGGTCTGGCAACCAGGACTGTCTGGAATACCCAGAGTCCTGTTGCACACAGTCTTCGGAGACTAGCCTCTATATGCTAAAGCTCACACTAAAGGGTGGTCCAGCAAAACTAAAGTGGCCATCATCTGAAAGGTGCACCTAACCACACCTTAAAGGGACTTTCATCACAGAATAACTGTTCAAGCCAAAAACAGGCGCTTTGGTATAATGGCGGAGGTAATCATTTAAATATATCTTCCTATCAGCTTTTTTTCCTCCATCTCAGTCCCTCCCCTCTTTGATTGACGGCTCTGGATTCATGGAGCCAAAGAAGGGTGGAGATAGAAAACAAGCAGGTGGGTAGGGTTTAAATGATTGGCCGCCATCATCATGCACAAGCGCCTGTACTTGGCTTGAACAGTCATTCTGTGCTGACAGAGACCCTTTAACCCCTTCAGCCCCCGGGAATTTAGCATTTTTCCGGGGGAAGGGGGGGGGGTGTTTCCCTCTTTCTTTCGAGAGCCATAACGTTTTTATTTTTCCGTCAATCTTGCTATATAAAGGGCTTTTTTTTTGTGGGACGAGGTAGTTTTAAGTGGAACCATAAGTTTTAGTGTACTGGAAAAGGGCAAAAGAATACCAAGTGCGGAAAAATTGCAAAAAAAAGTGATCACACAATCGTTTTTGGGATATTTTATTCACAGTGTTCACTATATGGTAAATCTGACGTGTCAGTGTGATGCGTCAGGTCGGTGAGAGTTTGTAGACACCAAACATGTATAGGTTTACTTGTATCTAAGGGGTTAAAAAAAAAATAAATCACAAGTTTATCCAATAAAAGTGTTGTACGTTTTGTGCCATTTTCCGAAACCCGTAGCGTTCTCATTTTTTAGGATCTATGGCTCAGTGATGACTTATTTTTTTGCGTCTTGAGCTGATGTTTCTAATGGTACCATTTCTGCACAAATGCTACGTTTTTATCGCATGTTATTGCGTTTTGTGCAAAACTTGCAACGACCAAAAAGCGTACATTTTGGCGTTTGGAATTTTTTGCCGCTACGCTGTTTATTGAAAAGATTAATTGATTTTATATTTTGATAGATCAGGCATATCTGAACGCGGCGATACTAAACGTGTATATTTTTTATTTTTTTAACCCTTTAATTTTCAATGGGGTGAAAGGGGGATGATTTGAACTTTTAGGGGTTTTATTTTTTAAAACTTTAAAACTTTTTTTTATTTTACTAGTCTCCCTAGGGGGCTATAGCAATCAGCAATTGATCGCTCTGCCATATCTCCAGATCACAGCTACAGAGCTAAGATCTGCAGATACGCTGCTTTACTTTCAATGCTGGCTGTATTCCGGTATTGAGAGTAAATGACTCATGTTAGCTACAGGCGTCATCACATGACCCTGTGCTACCATGTCAACCACCAGAAATCACGTGATCATGTCACTTGACTTCCGATGGGGCGGGGTAAGTCAGATTAATGGCGGCGCGCATATACATCTCGCTGCCAGATTTTGGCAGCGAGATGTAAGGGGTTAATACTCACGTGTGGAGGAGATTCCTCCCGCGAATAGCAGGCACACGTCAGCTGTTGAAAACAGCTGATATGTGCGCGGATCCCCACGGCAGGGGGCGACCATTAACCGCACACGATCCATGACGTACCCAGTAAGTCATGAGTCGTTAAGGGGTTAAAGTCACTATCAACAGAGAATGACTGTTTAGGCCAAGAACAGGCGATTGTGCATCATGGTGGGGCCAAATATTTAATTGCACCTTCTTTTACAGACATCTCTGGCTTTATGGAGCTGAAGAAGGGTGGAGACAGTGGGAAAACAAGCAGCTTGGCAGTGGCACAAGTTGAAACTTATGAGCCCTAATGCAAAAGCTCCAGCCGCGTCCACCAATTATTGCAAATCGCCAAGACCCGGGTGCGATTGCAACCATTGTAGTTACTGGTTGGTGACAGATGCAGCGTTTCCCACATAATATGACCAGAGCTGTGTGAAAGGTACTTGATGGCTGTTTAGTTCAACAGATGAACCAGTAACAGACCTTCTCTAGGTATACACCGGCTGTGCCAGACAAGGGTCTGGTTCAACTTACTGAAATGAGCAGCCAGCTTCTTGCCACACTCAGCTCTGGTCACTAGAGATGAGCGGTTCCGTTGAGGCTCAGTTCGCCAGCAGCAAACGAGCCTAGCTCCACTGGTTCAAGTGTGACCCGAACCCTGGATCAAGTCACTAATTGGCACTGAGTCTCTGCCCACATACAGCCAGCCATAAGCAGATCACTTCCAGGTAAGGGTGGGTGGGCTTTGTCAAACTTTTTTGTTGCCCACTACATTCGATCATTCTGTTGTTGCCCCCAGTGTTCCCCATTCAAACACTGAAATTGGCTCACACAGGGCCGAGCACCAAGCGTACCTGAGCACAGAGTTGCTTGTACGAGTTTTGTTCTCACATAAAGCTTCCAATCCTCGAACCCAAACCTTGATTTTTAAAATTGGTGTTTGGTTCAAAAACCGAACCTCAGGTTCGCTCATCTCTACTGGTCACATGAAGGACCAGAAAAGCTGTCCTGTGCTCGACACATCGGAAAAGGACCAGCTAGAACCGCAGTTTGTAGCTGAAGATGGGACACCTTTCAGATGGGAACATTATATAAAAAAAATAAAAATAAACAAATAATAATTTGCAGAGTAAGGCCATGTGCACACGTTCAGTATTTTACCTCAGTATTTGAAAAACAAAAGTTGGTAATACATGCAGAGCTGGTGTCCAGATCTGATTATCCTAGTCCTGGTTTTGGCTACAAATGCTTCGGTAAAAACCTCACCAAATACTGAATGTGTCCTAAAGCAAATGTAATAACTTTTCTTCCTACCTAGACAATCCCTTTAAGCACAATTTATCCAGTTAATTCCCCCAAACAGGGTACAAGTGATATTTACTGTGGAGATGAAGTTAATGGAAGGCTCACACATAGCTGGGATATATGCACAGGGAAGTCAGGCTGCGGAAAATTGTTAATGTTTAACTCAAAGTCACAAAACAAGTTAAACAACAACTAATAAAGTCGTCTCAAGACTCCTGAAAAGTAGAGCGTAGAAAACTCTTCCAAACAGCTTTGAAGTTAATGGCTTATAAATGCAGGCTGCTCAGCCACTAAATTATAGGTATGGTACTCATTTACAGCCCTCTATAATGATGGGGAAAAATTACTGTTCACAGTAAAATACCCACAATAAGAACAGTCAACATTAAATTACAAAAGTAACTATTCAGGTCACTAATGTGTATTTCTAAAATCTCGTGCTTTACCCTTATTAGAATATGGAACATAACGCATTTTACCAAACCCCTTTGTCGGGTGATCTTTGTCTTACAAAACCAGTCACCAAAATGTCCATCTTGTAGAAGCATCGGTGATGAATTCCTTGCCGGCCACACCTCGCTGTACTTCACGTGTGAATCCGAAGCACTGAACAGACAACACCTGAAGTGGTCTTTCCACATTGCTACATTAATAAGAATACAATGACAGATCTAGTAAAGCCAAAAAGGAACAAATCTCATTAATGTCTTACAATTACGTGTTTGGTGGCGGTGACCTTTACTTTTTAACTTTTTCACATCCAAATTACACAAAAAATCCTTAGAGCTTCCTTATCAGTCATAACTTAAAAGGTGGGTATTCGTTCCACTGAGTCACTGTGAGACACCCAGCAAAACACCAGAATCATGGAGAAATAAGCTAGGTCATGGTAACCTAGTTATCCGCCACTTACACCATTTCTGTGGGTGTGAGAATGTGTGTACAGAGCCGTAAATGTGACATTATGGCCACAATACATTAGTATCAGCGTATGTATAAAATGAGCCACAGGTCAGAAGGATTCATTATACATAAGAGTCTGACAAACCGGAGCATCTAATGTTAACACATGTCATAGGTTGTTAATAAGAGGTTTTTGTTTGTTTTTTGATAGGACATGGTCAGGGTTTTGCTACTATGAGAGGAGTTTTATGAGATCTAGCCGTTTGTAGACAATGATGTGCATCAGTGCACTCAGGAAACAGTATTTCTACCTTGCACTCAGCAGAATGCATGGAAAAAAAAGCAGCACATGAGCACAGTCTACACAGAATGAAAGAATCAATGTCAGACGCATGTGAAGTGGAAGATCCCCGTATGTAGCATCAATCCTAGAACAAAGGAAGCGGAGAAACTCACCTCCACTATGTGACAGGGAAGGCAAATCCCAGCTGGAGTGGAATGGGAAAGGTGATGTTTAGTAGATGTGCTCTCTCGCTCCACCTGCTTCGCACACATCAGAGCCTACGTGTCACCTGCTTACACTAATGTCAGTGTGAGGTGTGCCCAATGTCTGCACTCACAGGAAAGCCCGGCTCACCACAGCCGAGAGGAGGGAGGACACAAGTCCTAGGGTCTAAACTGTACTGGTCAGGAAATGTAACATCAGGATTCCTCTATTATTGTGCTTCAGATGATCTGTAGCTCCAGCAACACAGATGTGGATTTTGCTACCCTTTAAACCAGGCACTGCCAGCCTGGCATCCGCCCCAAGAATGGCTAGGATCTGTTGAATGTCTTTGTTTGTACAAGCTAACCCAGAAAGATGTCACACTGCAGGAAATCATCATTTGCTTAAGTAAACCTGCTACTTTCATTTATTTTCTACAATTACTCCATTTGTTATTCTTATTGACTTGGCATCTGAAAGCTGTGGAAAACTGCTACCATTATAAAATGGAGCTTTGCTCGCCAATACTAGCTGTAAATAATAATATATTTATTCAGGTATATTATTATTTATTATTATAGCGCCATCAATTCCATGGCGCTTTACATGTGAAAGGAGTATACATAATAGGGACAAGTACAATAATCAAACAAAACAAGGCACAGACAGGTACAGGAGGATAGAGCCCTGCCCGCGAGGGCTCACAGTCTACAAGGGATAGGTGAAGATACAGTAGGTTAGGGTAGAGCTGGTTGTGTGGCGCCATATCAGACTGAGGGTTACGGCAGGTTGTAGGTTTGTCGGAAGAGGTGGGTCTTCAGGTTCCTTTTGAAGCTTGTTAAGGTAGGTGAGAGTCTGATATGTGTTGTGGCAGAGCATTCCAGAGTATGGGGGAGGCACGGGAGAAATCTTGCATGTGGTGGTGGGAAGAGGAGATGAGAGGGGAGTAGAGAAGGAGATCTTGTGAGGATCGAAGGTTACATGCATGCAAGTACCGGTAGAGTAGGTCACAGATGTAGGGAGAAGACAAGTTGTGGATGGCTTTGCATGTCATGGTTAGTGTTTTGAACTGGAGTCGTTGGGCAATTGAAAGCCAGTGAAGGGATTGGCAGAGAGGAGAGGTTGTGGGTTGGGGGGGGGGGGGTGGACAGGTGGATTAGCCGGGCAGCATAGTTTAGAATAGATTGTAGAGGTGTGAGACTGTTAGAAGGGAGGCCACAGAGCAGGAGGTTGCAAAAATCCAGGCGGGAAATAAGGGCATGTACTAGGGTTTTTGCAGCTTATATAGCACTATTAATGCCATAGCGCTTCACATCAGCAAACAATTACGTTTTTTCTATTCCACGAATACAGAATGTGAGTCCACGGCAGGACTCTCCCCTATAGCTACTATTAAATCAACAGAATTGTCAAGAGTAAGATTTCTTTTAAAGCACCACTACGGCATTTTGGGTTCTCAGTGCTGGAGCTCCATTTTAAATCTAAAAGGTCCACCCCCAGTCTTACAGTGTCTTGCGAAAGTATTCAGCCCCCTTGAATTTTTCCCACATTTCAGGCTTCAAACAAAGATTAAAATTTTAATGTTATGGTGAAGAATCAACAACAAGTGGGACACAATTGTGAAGGTGAACAATATTTATTGCTTATTTAAAATGTTTGTAAAAAATAAAAAAAAACTGAAAAGTGGGGCGTGCAATATTATTCATCCCCTTTACTTTCAGTGCAGCAAATTCACTCCAGAAGTTCATTGAGGATCTCTGAATAGTCCAATGGTGTCCTAAATGTCTGATGATGATGATAAATATAAGCCACCTGTGTGTAATCAAGTCTCCTATAAATGCACCTGCTCTGTGATAGTCTCAGTGTAATGTTTAAAGCACAGAGAGCATCATGAAGACCAAGGAACACAACAGGCAGGTCCGTGATACTGTTGGAGAAGTTTAAAGCCGGATTTGATTACAAAAAGATTTCCAAAACTTTAAACATCCCAAGGAGCACTGTGCAAGCGATCATATTGAAATGGAAGGAGTATCCTACTACTGTAAATCTACCAAGACCTGGCCGTTCTTCAAAAATGTCATGTCAAACAAGGAGAAGACTGATCAGAGATACAGCCAAGAGGCCCATGATAACTCTGGATGAACTGAAGAGATCTACAGCTGAGGTGGGAAAATCTGTCCATAGGACAACAATCAGTCGCACACTGCACAAATCTGGCCTTTATGGAAGAGTGGCAAGAAGAAAGCCATTTTGCAAAGCTATCCATAAAAAGTGTTGTTTAAAGTTTGCCACAAGCCACCTGGGAGACACACCAAACATGTGTAAGAAGGTGCTCTGGTCAGATGAAACCAAAATCAAAGTATTTGGGCACAATGTCAAACGATATGTTTGGTGTAAAAGCAGCACCGCTCATCACCCTGAACACACCATCCCCACTGTCAAACATGGTGGTGGCAGCATCATGGTTTGGGCCTGCTTTTCTTCAGCAGGGACAGGGAAGATGGTTAAAATAGATTGGATATTGGATGGAGCCAAATATAGGACCATTCTTTAAGAAAACCTGTTGGAGTCTGCAAAAGACCTGAGACTGGGACGGAGATTTGTCTTTCAACAAGACAATGATCCAAAACAAAGCAAAATTTACAATGGAATGGTTGACAAATAAACATATCCAGGTGTTAGAATGGCCAAGTCAGAGTCCAGACCTGAATCCAATAAAAAATCTATGGAAAGAGCTGAAAACTGCTGTTCACAAACGCTCTCCATCCAACCTCACTCAGCTCCAGCTGTTTGCAAAGGAAGAATGGGCAAGAATTTCAGTCTCTCGATGTGCAAAACTGGAGACATACCCCAAGCGACTTGCAGCTGTAATCGCAGCAAAAGGTGGCGCTACAAAGTATTAACTTGAAGGGGATGAATAATATTGCACGCCCCACTTTTCAGTTTATTTTTTACAAAAATTTAAAATAAGCAATACATTTCATTCAATTTCACAATTGTGTCACACTTGTTGATTCTTCACCATAAAATTTAAAATTTTTATCTTTGTGTTTGAAGCCTGAAATGTGGGAAAAGGTTGAAAATGCAAGGGAGCCGAATACTTTCACAAGGCACTGTATAGTCGCCTTTCGGCAGCCTCACCTTTTACGGATGTCGCTCCAATCCCGCAGTGCTATCTTGTGCCCATAACTTCTGACTGGTTTGAAGTCGCAAGTTACATCACAAACTCACAATGTATTTCTACAGGAGCCAGAACAAGGCTCACATAGACTTGTTTGAGTGGTGACTTCTGGAGCGCCATGAAACCCTGAAGCTGCCAGCAGTTCAGAAATCACAAGAGACCAACCAGAGAGATGCTTCATCCACTGGCTCTTTGCAAATCTTGTAGTTGGCAGGGATCTGCATTACGGCCACCTCCCTGGGCATGTGCAGTGCACCAATGAGGCTGAGGTGCATGCACCTGATTTCATTGCATATTCCCAGGGGAGAATGTTGTGTAAGTGTGCCGCCCCTGACCTGGTCAGGCACCACTGAGTACGGCACCCATGCTGGGGGCAGTACAATACAGGTATTCCAGAAGGCTGACCGGGGTGTGGTTACACAGGCACATAGTAACCAGGTCTCCCACATTGACCTTTGAAGGGACCCCTGGGGAATCCAGGAGGGGGCGTGGCCTCCATCTTCACTCAAGGGGTGTGGTAGAGAGCCTGGTTGCTAAGTTGCGTAGGCAGGCACAGAGGAGAGGAAGTAGTGAGCCTGTCTGAAGTGAGAGAGAGTAGTTGCAAGTAGGAGACCTGGAGGCTGTCACTAGTCAGACACCGCAGGTGCAGTGGTTACTGATGGAGGAGAACGGTCACCTGGTAGTGCCGCCCAAAATCCACCTAAGGCCGGAGTGCAGAGGGGTGGCTGAGTATGGGGACTGCCAGGAGAGGACCAGGCCACACGGGGTTACAGGTCCCCAGCGCAGGGTCCCATTCAGTTGGCCTGCCAAACCTGCAGGTGGGGGGTACTTGATACCCTTCACCATAAACACCACAGAGTCCAGAGCCACGTAGCAACGAGAGGGCACATAGTTCACAAGAGGCAAGCAGCTGGAGTGACCTGGTCTAGGCTACAAGCAGATGGGCCAAAAAGAGAGGAGAACAGGCAGAAGCAACTTCCCTGGGTGACCCCGTAGGACTACAAGTCTGGGTCACCACAAAAACACAAGGGCTAGGAAGGCGAGTCAGTAGCCACCCTCACAAGTCAGCCTGAAGGAGCCTGGTTCCCTACTTGGAGTATCACAGCATCGCCCCGGGTTACTCACCCCTGCCACCTGAAGAGAGTAAAAACCCTGAAGACACATTCTTGCTGTGCGTGTCAGTCATTCTGCGACCTGTGGTTCTACACACCCAAACCGGGCCCTGGGGCCAGCCTCACTCTCGGGAGGCCACTACATCTAACTGCAAGCAACATCAGCCCAAGGCGTCCCCTAATCTGCAGTGGAGGTCGCCGTGACCGCAATACTGAGAGTGGCGACACGAATCTAATAGAAATCAACTTACCAGTGACAAGAAGGACCCAAGACGTGCCATCCCTGAAGACCCGGAGACAACCTGAAGGTAACGAGGCGACACATAAGTGCATAAGATCTGGAAAGAGCTGCTGGTGCCATTATTCTTACCAGTCATGTCACTCACACCTCAGGTGCAGGCTTAAGGGTATGTGCGCACGTTGCTTTTTACCTGCTTTTTTGCTGCTTTTTCTTCTGCGCTGTTTAATGCCAAAATGGATGTGTTCTTCTATTCAAGCAAAGTCTATGGGAATTTGGGTTTCTTGTTCACACTATGTTGTTCAAAATGCTGCCTTTTTGAGGCAGAACTTTGGTCAAAAACTCAGCTTTTCAAAGAAGCAACATGTCAATTGTTTTTGCCATTTGGGTTTTGCACTGTAAAGATTTGGGAGCCGCTGAAAGCCGTCCGAGTTCCCCTGGTCCTGTTACTTTGCAGTCACTGACTAGTGAAGCAACAGATCTACAGAATCAGGACTCGGGCTGCAGAGGATGCAATGCCTGAGCGCGTAGTGGCACTTAAGCATCACTGTCTAATAGAGGCCTTTAAAGCATTAGAAGTATGTAAAAAAAAAAAAAAAAAAAAGACAAGATGTGCAAATTGGCCCTTTCCTTCACCAAAACCTGAAGTGGTCCTACAGTGGGCCATCAGGGCTCAGATGGTAGGTTTACAGTACGTCCCCAGACTGGGGACTCAGGGTCAGAGAGAAGTAACCACCAGGGGCTCCCCAGACTGGGGACTCAGGGTCAGAGAGAAGTAACCACCAGGGGCTCCCCAGACTGGGGACTCAGGGTCAGAGCGAAGTAACCACCAGGGGGGGTCAGGATCATGTGGTGAGAAGAGCAGGTTAACCTGGTGAGAGCAGTGAACCAGCGGGTGGCAGCAGCTCAGAACACACAACACAACTACCACAAAAGAACAGCAGCTTCAAACAGAGCAGAGCAGACGTGCCGCGAGCAGTTCTGTGGGCCAAGGCGTTCAACATAGTCACTGGGGAGAAGCAGGGCAGCTGCAGGTATGCAATTCATTATTCACATGTTCAAGTTAGCAAGTAGCATTTTTCATTGTATTTTCCAATATTTTTCCATATGCTTGAGGCATTATACTATTATCCAAGTTTGATGTGCAGCCTTATCCTTATATAGTATGTATTTTTTTGGCTTGCACTCAGAATATATATATATTAGTGCTCACTTCAGTTATCCTATTCAGTTATATGTAGTTTTTTTTTTTCTGAATGTGAACACAGCTCCGCCCCTTTCGGCCATGTTTTTTTCCATCTCCTATATAAGACAGTCCTTGGTTACCCCTCTCCACCCACAGCAGTTTTTAATTGCAATGAGATGACACACAGTTAGAGTCACAGAGCTAGGGACCCCAATATAGAGATATACCTTGACGAGGTTTTGGGGCTCAGTTACATTGATCAATGCGATTGCTAAATATCTCCTTTTTCCTAATATTCATATATATATTTTTCCATATGCTTGAGGCATTATACCATTATCTAAGTTTGATGTGCAGCCTTATCCTTATATAGCTTTCACAGGACTGGCGCTGTCGGGATACAGAATCCTATCATATATTGTGGTGACTATTTTGGGGGTTCTCAGTGTAGGGACTACTAGTGAAGCCATTATACAATGTGGGGACTACTATGGGGGCAATTAATCAGTGTGGGCTACTGTAGTGACCATTATACAGTGTGTGGACCATTGTTTTGGGGGAGCTGTGGGCCCATCATACTGTGTATAGGGGAGGTGTACATGGGGAGACTTGGGAGACATTAGTAAATGTTAAGGCTAGTTTCAACACTTGCGTTGAACGGCATCCGTTGCATTGCGTTGTGTGACGGATGCAACGGATGCGTTGCATATAATGGCACAATGGATGCAATGGATTGTACAAAACAACGGAAAGCTTTATTTTTTTTTATTTTTTTACAGTTTTACCGGCAGCAGACTATTGTGAACGATCAGCTGATCACCCGGCGGCCGGGCGCTCAGCTGAGAGCTGTCACATGCCGGCGGCCGGGCTCTCAGCCGGCGGCCAGGCGCTCAGCTGAGCGCTGTCACATGCTGGCGGCCGGGCACTCAGCTGAGCGCTCTCACATGCTGGCGGCCAGGCGCTCAGCTGAGAGCTGTCATATGCTGGCGGCCGGGCACTCAGCTGAGCGCTCTCACATGCCAGCGGCCGGGCGCTCAGCTGAACGTTCGGCCACCGAAAAACAAAATAAAGTTTGGTGTATAAAAAAAAAAAAAAAAAAAAAAAAAAAACAGCATGCGCAGTGAAAAATAAAAGGTATCCGCCACTCTAAAAAACGTTACATGCTGCGTTCCTTCCGCCCGACGCAGCGTCAAAATAACGACGCTGTGTCGTCCACCGGATGCAACGCTGACACTTGCGTTGCAGTACGTCGTCCATACAAGTCTATGGAGAATAGCGCAGTGCGTTAACAGACTGCGCTATTCTCCATAGTGACGGACTGTGCTGAACGCAAGTGTGAAAGTACCCTTGGAAGGTACTTAAGAACCATTACTGGTATAGGGGCACTCAGGGTATTGTGACAGTCAGAGGAGCACATGGTGCATTACTACTTTCTAGGAGCAAAATGTGGACACTTTTCTAGGGCACTTGCACAGGGCATTAATATTTTCTACCATTAATATTTTTTACCATCTAGAGTGCACAAAGGAGGCATTATTACCATGTGGGGGCACAGTGGTGGCATTACTATATGAGGCAGCAAGAGGATCACAGCTTTTGTACCGCACAGCAGATGCAGTAATAGGGACACATACGGCAGCAGTGGCTCATAATTGGGGTGTCAGCAGGATGAGTTTTTGCAGATTGGGAATAGATGGGATAGTGTTGGAAATGTGAGAAGTCAAATGTATCTGCTTTGTAATCGCCGCAGACAAATTTTGTCTGGAAGAAGTTGTGATGTCGGTCTGGGCCAGATGGAAAAGACGAGAAAAGCAAATGATTCCATCTGAAAGAACTTCAGCTGTAAGTCACCATCTATAACTGTACTTTAACCTCTTGTATGTGCTGAGGACTGGATACCAGGATGGGGGACATATGTACCAGGATTGAGGACATTACGGCATAATGAAGAGGGGGAGGTAATTCATATGTCTTTATAGGATTTAGAATGCTGCAGGTGCCCATACATGTGACCAATGTCCGGAGGGGGGCCAGGTCCACATTTCGCACAAACCACTTAATGTCTTTGTGACTTCCTTCTGTAGTCTGACCGAACCACTTCTACAATTACTGATCATTATACAAAAATCACACAAAGATAACAATGTAAGCATTCATCCATCCTCCCTCATTCTCATCACTAACCCTACTCACATGATCTTCAAAATTTGTATTGGAATTCTGTGGTTATTTAAAAGTGGAGGGGGGGGGGGGGGGTGAAAACGTCAGAAGGAGTGATTCATCATAGAACATTCAAAAAATAACAACCTCCTGCACTTCTCAGTTTGCAATTAGGGGAATATAGGAAAGCTGGGTGGGTAGACACTGAGCAGTGATTGTTGTCAACCAAGCTTTACACAGGTTTTCTGCAGAATATTTCTGGTTTCTTGTGGGTTCTGTTTTTTCATGTAGCACTAAATAAACAACAATAATCTATCATTCTATACACACACACATACATACATACATACATACATATATATATATTATATATCTGTCTCTATATCTCAATCAAGCACTGCCTTAACTCTCTTGGGCATGGAGTACAGGAGCTGATGGATCCTCTTCCGTCCTTCATGCTGACATCACGGAGCTGGTGGAGGTTAGAGATCTTGCGATCCTTCACCCTCCGTTTGAGGAGGACTCCCAGATGCTCAATAGAGTTTAGGTCTGTAGACAAGCTTGGCCAGTCCAGCACCTTTACCCTCAGTTTCTTTAGCAAGGCAGTGGCCATCTTGGAGGTGAATTTGGGGTCGTTATGTTGGAATACTGCCCTGCGGCTCGGTTTCAAAAGGGAGTGGGATTATGCTCTGCTTCGGTACGTCACATGTTGGCATTCATGGTTCTCTCAATGAACTGTAGCTTCCCCACAGCAGGCAGCACTCACGCAGCCCCAAACCATGACACTCCTACCACCATGCTTGATTAAACAAGACACATTTGTCTTTGTACTCTTCACCTGGTTGCTGCCACTTACTTAAAAATATGAAATAAGTTTATCTGGGTCTCATCAGACCACAGGACATGGTTCCAGGAATTCATGTCTTTAGTCTGCTTGTCTTAAGCAAACTGTTTGTGGGCTTTCTTGTACATCATTTTCAGAAGAGGCTTCCTTCAGGGACAGCAGCCATGCAGACCAATTTGATGCAAAGTGCGGTGTATGATTTTAGCACCGACAGGCTGAACCCCGCTTTAACCTGTGTAGCAATGCTGGCAGCTCTCATACGTCTATTTAGAAACAACAAACTCTGGATATGACGCTGAGCATGTGCACTCATCTTCTTTGGTCGACCATGATGAGACCTGTACTGAGTGGAACCTGATTGTTAAACCACTGAATGGTCTTGCCCACCATGGTGCAGTTCTGTTTCAGGGTGAATGCAATCTTCTTATAGCCTAGGACATCTTTAAGTAGAGCAACATTTTTTTTTTTTTTTTTTCAGATTTTTAGAGAATCTTTTGCCATGAGGTGCCATGTTGAACGTCCAGTGACCAGTATTAGAGTGCGTGTGAGCCATAACACCAAATATAACACACCTGCTCCCCATTCACACCTGAGAGCTTGTAACATGGAGTCACATGACATCGGGGAGAGAACATGGATAATTGGACACTATTTGGCCATTGCACACTGACTATTTTACATTGTATCAAAGTGTCATATTTTCAGTGTTGTCCCATGAAAAGAGATACTAAAATATTTACAGAAATTGATGGGTGTACTCACTTTTGTAATATAGTATATATAGTGCACACACCCTAGCACATTAGTGGTAAATAGAATACGGTCTTAGACAGGCTTTAATCTCATAACTCATCTTTAAAGTTGAAAAATATCATTTCAGCAAGACGTTTCCTTCCTCTACTTTCGACACATTATCCACTCATGAAAACTAACCATACTAGTCTCTAATCGATCATCCTCTTGTCTATGTTATAGCATACAAACACCCTTATATTAAAAGTGGATCATTTTCTATATTTCACATTAAATTTTGACATTAGCGCATGGTGGCCTTGTCCTATCTATAGATTACATGATCCTGGTAGGTAGTCGTAAAAAAAAAATAATATAGAAAATAAAAAATATTATTATATATATATATATATATATATATATATATATATATATATATATATATATATATATATATATATATATATATATATATATATATATATATATATATATATATATATATATATATATATATATATATATATATATATATATATATATATATATATATATATATATATATATATATATATATATATATATATATATATATATATATATATATATATATGGTCTGTGCTCAGCGCCTCTGCCCCTGTAACCGCCGACACTTCTCCCTTGATTGACATGGCTGACATCTACGTTATTCATTCACTGTCTTTTAACTCTTGCACTTGAACAGACTGGGGAAAAAGGGTGGTCTTACCAGATGTTAAAAAGGCAGTGTGTAATAATGTACACTCACCTTATGGAGTTGTGAGGGTCAAAACCACCAGAGATAGCATATGGATAATGGCGGCTGCCGCAGCCCCACGTGGTTGAATCTTCAATGCTGGAGAGGAGAAGGGGTTAATGCTGCACTGTCGCCAAAAAGGATTAGTAAACCAACAATTATTTTCATTCTTTTTGGCGACAGCGCGGCATTAACCCCTTCTCCTCTCGAGCATTGAAAGCTCTTGCATTTGTGGAGGCGCTCAGTCTGTGGATGACGTAGGAGCCATTACAAACATGAATCAGAGAAGGATTGCAGGGACCGAGGAAGTCCCGAGCATGGATCAGTGACGCCCATCAGACCGAACTGCGCTGTATGCGAAGAAATGGATTATAAAAGGTATTTTCTTAGATATGCAGTGGAGCTGCGCACTGATGAACAGGTTGCAGAAGTGTTGTTCAAAAAGACTTAGAAAACTTGGTGACCGGTTCGCTTTAAGAATTAATTCACCCCACATTTTTATAGTTTATGGCCACACCATCGAATATTGGCTGCAGAGTTGGGAAAAAAACAAAAAATAAAAAGTTTCATTCTGTAGTTTCTCATCTCCACTGAGGCGATAGCCGCGTAGAAAAATTAAAATCTGTTTTGTTCCCAAACCAAAGGAGGTGATTGAGATTTGTCCTTGAGGACATGTGCATTGCCCAACCATAAGCAGGAGGAGTCACGCTTGGACCGGGTTTTTCTCTGTGAGATGCATGTATATGGCACACAGCACTTCTGTCTCCACTGATCACACTGCTGACACTGTGATTACAAGTGGAGGAGAACTGTGCGTAATTACAAACACCTATTGCAGCTTTCATTTCACACCACTGTCACTAACACCAGGGCTTGATGCCAGCTGACATTAACCCCATGTATCATTACCTGATTGTCACCACAGCAGGGCAATTGGGAAGAGTAGAGGCAAAGCGTCAGAATTAGTGCATCTAATGTGATGTGCCACTTGTGGGGCGGCTGTGGGCTGCTATTTTTAGGCTTATTTTTAGACCAATAATCATGGACCTGCAAAGCCTGATAATATCAGCTTGCAGTTGTCTGCTTTACCTTTGCTGGGTATTAAAAATAGGCTGGGGGGGGGGGGGGGGGTCTTCACATTTTTTTTTTTTCATTTATGTATTTAATCATAAAAAGCTGTCTAATAAGCTCCTTAAAGTGCAATTTCATTATATATGGGGGGGTTGTGCAAATTATATTATATGATCTAATCTGTATCTATATATCCATCTATTGGCTATCCATATACATTTATTAGTGTCCAGATACACTAAAAAAGATGCAATAAACGCATCAAAACCACATCTAAACGAATGTTTCTGGGACTGTGTTTTTCCTGCCAAGAGATGCAGAAACAGTGCAAAAATTACTGCATCCAAGTACTCTACGTGTGCACATAGGTCACTATAGGTCACGCCAAACCCCCCTAATCTCAGAGAAGAGAAGACAAGTGCCCGGCTGCAGGACCATCACTAGACACAGTGTGCCTGTTTAGTCCAAAGAGCTTAAAACATTAGCAAATTCACCAATTTGATTTTACAAGCCATGCAATAAAAAACACACGTCTGCAAAGTCTAAAAATGGAAACTTATCAATACTCCATGCTGCACACAATGGAATGGGGAAAAATGTACTCAGCTGCTGTTGACATTTTCCTTGGCATGTACATAAGAATAACTGCAAATCACCCACGGTACAATAGATTAATTATTACTCCAGACAGGGCCACTGTTCCCACATTATAGACAGCTTGGCAGAGCACCAAACTATGTAAATCCTTTCCCAGGCCAAAGCCCTGTGATCCAGATGCTCTGACGTCAAAAGGAAAATGCGGAAAAAAAAAAAAAAAAAAAAAATATAGCATAGTTAATCTCACATCTTGAAACAGGACTGCACTGGGATAAAATAGAGCTGAAATGGTTATTTTTAGGAAAGTTGTAACTTCTTTGGCAAAGCCCTAACTCTAGGCAGTGCTAATATGCTGTTTAAGCCTGTTTCACACATCAGTGAAAAACTCAGATGTTTTTTACTGACAAGTTAAAAACGCATGTTTCTCTCCGTGTACTGTGATTCACGGCACATGTGTGTTTTCCATGTGCTATCCATGATCAACGATAGCCCATGGAGATCAGGTATTCCAAACTCACCTGTCCTCGCTCCTGCTCTCCGTGGTGCTGAATATGCGGCTCTGCTGTGTTCGGCTACTGCTGTGTCACAGCTGCTGCTACTTCCGGGTCACAGTGCAGTGCATATTCATGAGAGTAATTAGCTGGCTTGGAAGCAGCAGGCAGGAGCGGTTGAACACAGCATCGCTGGAGAAGGGGAGTATAAAAAGCTTTTTATTGCAAAGATACTTTTTTTTTTCTGGTACGTGGTTCACGGATCACACCATTGTGTGGTCCGTGGAACATCAGTGATGCCAGAAAAAAATGTACTTGTTTCCATGTGGCGACATGGACACGCGTGTTCGCCACACGGAAACAAGTCAGAGGAAAAAAAAACAAAAAAAAAAAAAAAACACCCCGCACCTACAATGGACATGCTGCACATTATTTCCAGCAAATAAATAAACATGCACAGCACTTCAGAATTCTCATGCACTTTGCTGGTATAAGGATAGACATGCAGATGTGGGCTACAATCTGCATCAAATAGTACACTGTGCGTACACAGCCTTAAGTCATTTCCGTGTCCACATTTGTTTGCAGGTCAATGGTGTTGTTCTTACCTCCATTTTTGTTCCATTTGCAGCCCCCTAGCCCTTTTGATGTCCATTTTATGGCCCAGAAGTTTGGGTCCCCATTGACTTCTATGAGGTACGGTGTCAAGGTCGTGGACCAAACCTAACTTAACTAAGGTCCGTCCAAAACCAGCATACATCCACAGGTCCACTCACGTACACAGGACCATAAATTACATGTAAAATTTTGTTCCCCAGTATGTAACATATTTACACATTGTTATGGGAGTGGACCTAGTAAGAGTTATTTGAATTGCCAGTGGCATTTTATTTTTTCTTTAGTTCAAATATATAAAAGCCATAAAAAAAAAAATCTTTGGGTGGAGCAATTAAATGTTATAATATTTTAATTTTATTATCCTTGTAACTGGGGTTGGTGTATTAGCCTCAGTTACAGGGGAAATGCGACCTCCTGGCTGCATAGCAGAGCTGTCTGGGTGTCCTATGACTCAGCATCTCCTGCTCCCTCACTATACACAGCAATCAAATTACAGCTGTGAATGTAGGAGGAAGGGATGGCAGCGCTATTAAGCAGTGATGTGTTAGAAAATCCCCGTAGAGTAATAGTGGGACCGCCTGGATGTTTAAAGTCTATGGGCGGTACAGAATATATAAAATTTACCATTAGATTTGACTTTCAGGACTTAATTAAACTTGGGTTACTGCTGTAACGTTTATTTCTGGTTGTATTTTATTTTTTTTCGAAGTGGAAATAAGCAGTGTAGCCATAATGGTATCCTCAAAAGGAAAAAAGGTTAGAAATAGGGATGATAGAATACCTCAAATATTCGGCTTCGCGAATATTTTCCGAATAGGACGCCGCTATTCGACTATTCGTGAATATTCGATGCGCAATGTAAATCTATGGGAAACCCGAAGAACAACTATTCGGGCTTTGAATAGACTTACATTGGGCATCGAATATTCGCATAGCGGCGAGTTATTAGTCGAATATTCGCAAAGTCGAATATTTGAGGTATTCGATCATCCCAAGTTAGAAACCATCTCCCCCCAACCAATATTAATATGATTATGCACCTCTGTAAATTATAAAACAGTTGACCCCTCAACACCACAAAGCGCTGCTGCAGCGAGAGGTCACATTGTGATCTGGTGTCTGGTTATGCGATTAGGCCGTGACTGCGAGTTCCATCTTCTCAGCCTCACGCTGTATTTCCTATCTAGCCACACACGCCCTTGGCTGATTTAAAGGTTGTTTGCCCTGGTATACAGCCATTTAGCTGTCAATCAGCCAGAAGAGGGTGCTTCTAGGTAGGGGAATACAGCGCGAGGCTGAGAAGCTAGAAGTGCATCATCACTGCCCCAATGCACTTCCAGACAACTTGAAAGCGAGATTTTTCACTGCTGGAGTAACACACTAGGGTCATAATGGGGTGTATGCCTTTTATAACTGGCTTATCTTTTTAAGCATTACAAAATCAAAAGTACTGGTTTGGTCGAGCAAACGTTTCACAGGTTCCCTTTAAAATGAGAAAACCCATTCAATTCAGTTTCTTGGTAATAAGAGTATGTTCCATCAACAACCATCAGGATAATATAGATAAGATTTAAAGGGGTGGTCCAAAACTTACATTTATTTTAATCCTAAAGCTATTCAATAACCATTTATTTTTTATAATATACATTAATTTAAAAAAGTCCCCATCGCTCCATCACTACTTTTTACACTACTTCCTGTGTGATGACGCTTTGAGAATTCCAGAATATACCGGGATGGTCAAACCAGTCATCATCATGAGACGTCACTTGCAGGGGCGGCACTGGTCTCTGCACACTCGTTCATTCCTTACAATGCACACAGTGCGCGCTCTTGCTGGCTCGTCACTTATCAGAGGCGGCAATTGCGCACAGCGGCAATGCGCATGAAGTTGAAATTGACAACATGTGTATGCTCAGTAGAGAAGGGACTAACCCAGCCCCGCAAAATGACATCACTGGACCTAGTGAGAGGGTTGGGGGGAGGGGGCAAGATCACAGCCTCTGCCCTCTGATGACAACTAAATTGAGAATCCCTATTGCGTGATAGGATACTCAAGCTATGTGTCAAAACCCAGGAAGTAAATGGGGGTGGGGGGGACTAAAGCGGTTTGATAGCATAGTGAGGGAACAATAGGGACTGTTTAATTAAAGTGCATTAGAAAAAAAAATTACATTGTAGCATTAACTAGATAAACTAGCCTTAAAGAAGTTGTCCAGTTACCAAAACTGATTTTTTTTTTTTCTGATAAATCTTGCTAATATGTGCCCCTCAACACATCTATTATGTTTTTTCAGCAAAATTACCTTTCATTGTGCACTAGCAGCACATGCTCATTGCTGGCTCCAGCTCTGATGGGCTTAATCTCTCCTTTGACTTCCTGTGTTTAGTTCCTAAAAGTCCCAGAATTCTTTGTGGCTCTAGGGCGGTGTCTAGCTTATCTAACACACCCATTGTGTCTAATACACCCACTCTGCTCCCACCCAAACCCTCCTCCCTGCCTCTTCCCAGTGGATGTGCACTGAGATCAATTACACAGAGACAGCAGCAGCTCTACACAGCCAGGGGAAGAAAGTGTGTGTGCGCGCGTATATACAGTGTATGTGTGCGCGTATATACAGTGTGTGTCTATATACAGTGTGTGTGTGTGTATATATACAGTGTGTGAGTGAGTGTGTATGTGTGTGTGTGTATATGTCATACTCACCTGTCTGCAGGGTCCGGGTGCCATGCCTGCTTCCAGCCCCTGTCTCGGTCCCGCCGCTTCGGCTGTGTGCAGTCTCCCCGGTGCACGCACGAAGCTTGCAGGACCTGGCGGTGGATCACCTGATGCAGTCACCTGACGCATCAGCTGATCGATTCTCGTGGTGTCGCCGGCTTTTTCGCGCCCGGCTGGCTATCAGCTGATCCTGCCGTCAGGAGACTTCATCAGCTGATTACCGGCCGCTCCTGCAGTGATGGGCCAGGATCAGACTCTCATCCGATCGCTCCAGGAGCTGCCGGTAATCAGCACAGACGTGAGTATTTATTTATTTTTATTTTTGTTTTTGCACTGATGCATCAGCTGATTGTATAATCGTCTTTTATACAATCAGCTGATGTATGATGTGATTCACATCCTTTAACCTGACACATCATCTGATCGCTTTGCCTTCCAGCAAACCGATCAGATGATATTGGATCCGGATTGGACGGCGCGGGACCCTAACCCAGGATTACTGCGGAGGGGGGTTTATTTCAATAAAGATGGAGTCACTAATTGTGTTTTATTTCTAATAAAAATATTTTTCTGTGTGTTGTGTTTTTTTTTTTATCTTTATCATTACTAGAAATTCATGGTGGCCATGTCTAATATTGGCGTGACACCATGAATTTCGGGCTTAGGGCTAGCTGATAATATACAGCTAGCCCTAACTCCATTATTACCCGGCTAGCCACCCGGCATCAGGGCAGCTGGAAGAGTTGGATACAGCGCCAGAATATGGCGCTTCTATGAAAGCGCCATTTTCTGGGGTGGCTGCGGACTGCAATTCGCAGTGGGGGTGCCCAGAAAGCTTGGGCACCCTTCACTGTGGATTCCAATCCCCAGCTGCCTAGTTGTACCCGGCTGGACACCAAAATTAGGCGAAGCTCACGTCATTTTTTTTTTTTAATTATTTCATGAAATTCATGAAATAATTAAAAAAAAAAAAAAAAAAAGGGCTTCTCTATATTTTTTGTTCCCAGCCCGGTACAAATAGGCAGCTGGGGGTTGGGGGCAGCCCGTACCTGCCTGCTGTACCCGGCTAGCATACAAAAATATGGCGAAGCCCATGTCATTTTTTTTTTTCTTTTTGGGTAAAAAACTGCATACAGTCCTGGATGGAGGATGCGGAGCCTTGTAGTTCTGCAGCTTCTGTCTGCTCTCCTGCATACACTAGTGAATGGAGGATGCTGAGCCTTGTAGTCCTGCAGCTGCTGTCTGCTCTCCTGCATACACTAGTGAATGGAGGAGAGCAGACAGCAGCTGCAGAACTACAAGGCTCAGCATCCTCCATTCACTAGTGTAAGCAGGAGGGAAGACAGCAGCTGCAGAACTACAAGGCTCAGCATACTCCATCCCGGACTGTATGCAGTTTTTTGCCAAAAAAGAAAAAAAAAATGACGTGGGCTTCGCCATATTTTTGTATGCTAGCCGGGTACAGCAGGCAGGTACGGGCTGCCCCCAACCCCCAGCTGCCTATTTGTACCCGGCTGGGAACCAAAAATATAGAGAAGCCCTTTTTTTTTTTTTTTAATTATTTCATGAATTTCATGAAATAATTAAAAAAAAAAAAATGACGTGAGCTTCGCCTAATTTTGGTGTCCAGCCGGGTACAACTAGGCAGCTGGGGATTGGAATCCACAGTGAAGGGTGCCCAAGCTTTCTGGGCACCCCCACTGCGAATTGCAGTCCGCAGCCACCCCAGAAAATGGCGCTTTCATAGAAGCGCCATCTTCTGGTGCTGTATCCAACTCTTCCAGCTGCCCTGATGCCGGGTAATAATGGAGTTAGGGCTAGCTGTATATTATCAGCTAGCCCTAAGCCCGAAATTCATGGTGTCACGCCAATATTAGACATGGCCACCATGAATTTCTAGTAATGATAAAAAAAAAAAAAAAAAACACAACACACAGAAAAATATTTTTATTAGAAATAAAACACAACACAATTAGTGACTCCATCTTTATTGAAATAAACCCCCCTCCGCAGTAATCCTGGGTTAGGGTCCCGCGCCGTCCAATCCGGATCCAATATCATCTGATCGGTTTTCTGGAAGGCAAAGCGATCAGATGATGTGTCAGGTTAAACTACGTGAATCACATGACACATCAGCTGATTGTATAATCGGCTTTTATACAATCAGCTGATGCATCAGTCGAAAAAAAAAAAATAAATAAATACATACTCACTTATGTGCTGATTACCGGCAGCTCCTGCAGCGATCGATTGGACAGGAGTATGATCCTGTCCCATCGCTGCAGGAGCTGCCGGTAATCAGCTGATGAAGTCCCCTGACGGCAGGAGCAGCTGATAGCCGGCCGGGCGCAAAAAAGCCGGCGACACCGCGAGAATCGATGAGCTGATCCACCGCCAGGTCCTGCAAGCTTCGTACGTGCCCCGGGGAGACTGCACACAGCCAGAGCGGCGGTACCGAGACAGGGGCTGGGAGCGGACATGGCACCGTGACCCTGCAGACAGGTGAGTATGACATTTTTTTTTTCTACTGTTCACTTTGGTTTTCGCCGCTGCCTCCACCTCCCGCCCAGACATGGCGCCGCACGGAGCTGACATGGCACCGGGCGGGTTGTGGACGCAGCGGTGACGGTACCGGGAGGATTCATGCTTCTGTGTTTACCAACAGAAGGAATCCTCTTCCTGTACACGTCACTGTAGTACCCACCCCTTGTGTTTATAGCTGCGTTTTTAGTCATAGAAACGCAGCTATATGCGTTTTTCATTGCGTTGTTGAACATCTCATTGAACTCAATGGGTGAAAAACGCAGTGAAAAACGCAGAAATAATTGACATGCTGCATTTTTGTGGTCAACACAAAAACGCAGCTACAAAAAAACGCTGTCTGCGGACAGCACTTCTGAAATCCCATAGACATTGCTGGGGAAGCAATGTCACTGCGTTTTCAGCACAAAAATGTGGTAACAAACGCCGCAAAAAACGCAGCAAAAACGCCTAGTGCGCACAATGGCATAGACTTTACTCGGGAAGCAAAGTCATGCAGTTTTCTGAGTAAAAACGCACCAGAAAAACGTGCAAAAACGCCACGAAAAACGCACTGTGTGAACTTACCCTTAGTTGGTGACATGCAGCATCGCAGGTGACAGAGCAGAGCAAGTTGGTGACATGCTCTGCTCTGACACATAGTGTGCTGCATGTCACTGTATCCACTCTGGGACTTGTTGTGCAGGTGACCGGATGCTACATGTCACTGTCTCCACTCTGGGACTTGTCGTGCAGGTGACCGGATGCTACATGTCACTAACTGTCTCCACTGTGGTACTTGTTCTGCAAGTGAGAGTGTATACAGTTGGTACTATGCAGCAGAAATCAGAGTGGATATAGTTAGTGACAAGTAGCATCCGGTCACCTGCACAAGTCCCAGAGTGGATACAGTTAGTGACATGTAGCATCCGGTCACCTGCACAACAAGTCCCAGAATGGAGACAGTGACATGCAGCACACTATGTGTCAGAGCAGAGCATGTCACTGTCTCCACTCTGGGACTTGTTGTGCAGGTGACAGAGTGGAGCAGATTGGTCCCATGCAGCGTCCGGTCACCTGTGCTGCTGGTGGGAGTATATGATCACACTGCCGACACCGCCCGCTCTCCTGACAGCTGAGCACAGCGGGCGGGTGGACAGTGTGATCACATACTTGCGTGACAGGGGGGATTTCAGTGGAGGAAACCCCCCCTGTACTCCACACTGGAGCCCATACCTCCCACAGCTGAATGCTGGTAAGCGCGCGCTCTGCCTTAACCGCTCCACCCTGGCGTCCTCCGGATCCTCCCCTCGATGCTGGGCTGTGACGTCAGGTAGTCACCGCCCACAGCCCAGTCAATCACTGTGAGTGGCGCCAGCATCCTCTGACGTACCCGTCTTGTTTGAGAGCCCGGAAATGCTGGGACGTCAGAGGATGCCGGCGGCCACAGCTCCAGGGGGTCATGTGACTGGCACTGAGCGTGCAGGATAGCGCCGCTCAGTGCCAGAAATGGAAACAGAAGCCAATGCAGAAGCTGCAGACAATGGTAAGTGGCAATCATTGGGGAAAAAAAAAAAAAATGGGTGAACCACCCCTTTAAAATAAAATTTCAGTTCTCGACCACCCTTCTAAGTATAATCTACCAAAATGCATCCATGAAATGAAAGAAAACAATCTGTAATTGCTTCTGGTGGCACAGATCCTATGCAGATCAAGCAACCAGCGACTTTTTGATGAAAATGACCTACAATAGAAGGAGCCAGATGAGGAATGCTCAAACAGTTAAATCTTCCCAGAAACGAGTGGTGGCATTAGAATAAGGGGTAACCATAGTTTTAGCTGTAAATATCCCTCAGGAACTAATTTGTACTTTTTCCCATTTTTTTGGGTTACATCATAATGAAAAAAATCCATTATACAGCTTTTCATGGTGGTGACGTGTGAAATCGGGAAGTCTCCAAACCAGTCACTGGCCTGTACAAGTGAGTAGAAGCTTGTGACAGAAATATTAACAATTAACCAATAGCTACTGATGTGCTAATATACAGGTCATATTTTGGAAGAATACCTTCTGTCATATTGCTTGTCTGCTTGTCTTTAACAAAATACAGAGTTTGTTAAAAAGCTTAAAAACAAAGATAAATGCAAACTCGTAGAAGACATTTTAGGACATCATTCAGGTCAACACATTGTGCACTAAAAAGTGCGTGAGACAAATGGGCCTCCCATCAGCAGGAACGTCGAAAATATACAGGATGATCAAATAAGAGCTCAAAGAGGATATTTCACTTAAAGCCCCAAACACAAGAGAAAAGTTGTCCATACCAGTCAATTTCTACTAGCCAACCACTTTATGACTTCATGGGGGTCTCTATACTCTCCTCTCTCAGATGAGGTCAGTGGAAGCAGGATCAGGTTTGATGAATGTTAACACCCAATCCTTTTGTTCTCCCAGGAGACAAGACACTTGTAGAAGAGTCCAGGAGAAACGACTGAAATTTGCCAAACTGAGCATTCATCTGAAAGAATGGGGAGGGGGGCATTTATGTGCAGGAGGAATAACTTTAGTAGTAAGCTGTCCATATGCTTTAGGCTATGTGCGCACTGGGAAAAGGAAATTTCTTGTGAAAATTCCACAGGCTCTCAAAGATTTCCTCACCTGCGGAACAAATCCGCACCAAATTCCACACCAAAATCCGCATGCGGATTGTTGCGTTTTGGTGCGGATTTGGTGCGGATTTCTTGCGTTTTTTCCGAAGGCTGTTCCCTGCGGGATTTTTCAATGAAATTAGTGAAATCCCGCAGCTACCTGCGGAAAAGAATTGACATGCACTTGTTTTTGCTGCGGGATTTCCGCAGAAAAACATGCAGCTGTCAAATTCTGCCTAGTGCGCACAGGATTTTTTTTCTCCATAGGATTTGCTGGTGATTCACTGCAGAGATGTTATGAACATTTTCTGCAGCGAAACATGCAGCAAATCCGCGGAAAATCCGCGGCAAAATCCGGTAAGTGCGCACATAGCCTTAGACTGGTTTACGAAGTCAGTCATGCTCAAATCACAATACCCAGTCCACAGAGCCTTCTGACTTGAGCTGACTGCCTCGTATATGCCTATGAAACAGTTAACCAGGTCAGAAGAGCAGGCGGTCAGGCTGGGTGTTGCATCTCCATTACAATTTGGGTGCTACGGAAATGTGACACTGGCATTAGATATCAAATTTTTATCAAAATGGCCTTGAATAGCCATTGTCCATTCAGCTCCACCCTCCATATACAAGAACATGCAAACTAGGGAAAGGGATTTTAGGCTTCTTCCAGACTCCTTCCCATGTGGAACACAGGTTTGGGCACTTTCAAAACTGAAATTCCTGATATTTTTGTACCTATTATCTGGCATTGAGGAACAGTTAGAACTATCCCCTTCACAGCTAAAAGACAAATCTGGAAGAATTTTTTATAATATGTTTAGTAAGGTATTTCATTGGATAACAATTTCATAACCCTTAAAAATAGGCCAAAAAAAAGGTTTACTGGGTGGAGGCCCTGTGAGCAGCATTGCATGGCACGAATGTTTATCTGTACTTTAAAACTGCGCAATTTGTCAAAATATCCCCCTCAACACTTTACTATTCAGACGAGTCTGTAGTTCCTCCACTTCTACATGTCACATAAAATAGGGGCAAATCACCAGATCATGGAGTTTTTTGGCAGGAGATTGCGGACTACTTGTGGCCAGGTAGGAGAGCTGGAAGGTGTGTAGTAGGAGAGGAGGCAGCGACACGTCTATTCATGTGACAGGAGCAGAGTCATGAAATTAGCCCAGATACAAACATTGTGATTTAAACAGATAAAGATACAAATAGACACAAGATAAGAGACTGGTTGTTAACGGATTTCAACTGTCCATAGTGATCACATGTGACAAAAATTATTTCGCAGTCTTTAAATCACTACCAATTTGTATATTCTGCCTCAAAATGGCAGTCTAACGTTACTAAGTGAATACACACTTTGATCGCAGACAATCCTTTAACCATTTGACAGGCCCAGATCTCCAACAGTAAACAGAACTCTAGAATTACATGAAATACTCTTATTTATCGGCGTGGAAGACCTTAAAGGGAATTCCCATCTCCAAGACGCTATCTCAATATATAGTAGGTGTAATAATAATAAAAAATAATAGCAAATACCTCCAATTAGAAATTAATATAAATTCTCCTGATATCACCATATCACTTACCTCATGTGCAGGGCATAGCAGCTTAGGTATCCATGGTTATGACCACAAGAAACTGTCAATATGAGTGGACATAACCATGGATACCCAAGCTACAATGCCCTGCACATGAGGTAAGTGACATAACTAAATCAGAACTATACTACATTTCTAATTGAAGGTATTTGCTAATCTATTTACACCTACTATATATTGGTATTGGTTCTTAGAGATGGGAATAACCCTTTAATAACTACACTAAAGTCGCTATGGAAGGTTGCTTCTATGAGAGCTTTACTACAAAGTATGACGTGGTCTTTTTTAATGATCTCATATGATGTAACCATGTCCACCCATTTTTTACATTACTATAGTGTTTCCATAAATTATTGAAAAGAAAAGCGAAACAAGTACATCAAGTGGAAGGTCTATTATAAATTAGGCCCCTGTGTGTCCAGGAACTATTTTTTTTAATTAAAAGAAGAGCTGGTTAAAAAGACCAATATGGGATGATTATATTTGACAAAAGAAAGACTTATTATAAAAGTATGGCATTGAAATTTAAAAGGGGCTTTCCCAAGAAGAAAGTTTACTTTAATCAATAGACCTTGGAATAAAAGTTCCACAATTGTATGCATTAATAAAAAAAAAAAAAATAACCATTCCTGTGCTGAGATAATCCTATACGTCCCTGCTATGTACTGTGTAATGGCCGTATATGACCGTACAGGAACATGGTCTGATCATAACTCCTGGGTCGGGGAAGAAGTAAAATAGAGTATATAGACATTACAGCACAAGACATCAAATAATTATCTTTCTTTGAGGTAAAACATTTTTAAAAAATAGGCAGGGAAATGTTTTACCTCACAAAAAGAATCAGCTATGGTCCCGTGCGGTGTTGTCTTTCTATACCCTTGTGTCCTCCCAACACTGGAGCCGTGGTATTATTCCAAGGTCTTTTGATTAAAATTAACTTTGTGGGAAAACTCCTTTAAGAGACAACCCCAGAATCTAACTCCAGCACGCTACTTTATTTTATGACTATAGTGAATAACCAGGTCACAAGGATGTTTGTGAGAAAAGCTTATAAGCACAGCATGATTACTGTAGAGGTTCAGAGAAGAAATGTACAAAGTAGAATGGTGCCATACCTTCCTGGAAGGAATTACTTGTATTTCTGCCTTGAAGATCCAATCCACGGAGCTGCTCACAAGTCCTTATACAAGTCATACATCAGCAACCAAAAATGTGAACTCTGTGCGGCTGGTAAAAGAAGAAAAAAAAAAAAGGGAAAAGCGCATCATATAAAGAGCCTGTGATGGCAGCGTGTGCAGGAAGTGCTGGCCGCTCACAATGGCAGGCTCATTGCAGAGGCCACCTAATTCCTCTCAGCTGGTTGTCATGTGGTCTGGCTGACTGGTCAAATGATTTGCTTTTGACAAGCTTAGCAACACGGCTCCTTATTCCTGCACGGTGGAGCCGACTCCCAGCCCAAGCAATGGCTTCAGTAACAAGTTCAACGGCAAATTGGACTCGTGGTTACAGGGCTGGAGAAAACACTTTTCTGTTTTATTTGGTGGACGCTTTATAGACTGAAGACTTTGGTGTCTGCTTCCTGCTATATACTAGAAACGTTACGTCACAGATTTAAAAAGATCTAAAATGCTGAAAGCGTAGGAACCCATAGCCTGTCATTCACAAGAATGGGAGAAAAGCTGCAATACTCGGCAGCACAAACTAAATATTTGGATCTGCGATGCTCAGTACATTGCGGATATCAGCCGATAGGTGGGGCGCTACTTGCTGGCCCCTCAGCCATCGATGACACAGTTATGTTAGTCTTTTCAGAATAAGCCATCGTATGTACAGTATATAATAAATAGTTATTTCTGACCATTATATAGGACCAATTTTTTTTTCTCCGCAGGCTCGAACTCTACATAATGTTCCATTTTTGAGAGGAGTAGAAACTACCCTGCTATGAAGCCTTCTATATACATTAATGCGCTACGGTCTCTATATAGCACATATAGGAACATATACAGCCGTACTGAGCCGCGTAGCTGACAATCCAGCTCTAGGGTTTTAATTAAACATTGGCTATGTCTCTGGCTGTTTCACTCTGCTCCTCCTTATGAATCAATCACAAGTGGAGAAATCATTTGGTTCGCTAATAAAAATACAGTATTGGTCAAACGTTTGCACACATCTGGACATGGAATGGCTTTCATAAATCTTTTTGGAATGTGCACATTGTTGCCTCAGACTGAAGGCAGCAAAATTACAAAAGAAACAAAAAAAAAAAAAAAAAAAAAAAAACAGCATTTTTCTTCATTCTTTGCCTCCATATGTCAGTTAGTTACCGTATTTTTCGCTTTATAAGACGCACCCCAAACTTAGACATAAAAAAAGGTAAAAAAAAATGGGGTCCGTCTTATACTCCGGTGTTCTCTTACCGGAGGGGGGCAGCAGTGGTGGTGAAGCGGGGTCACAGGAGGCACTGGTTGTGCTGGCAGGCACGGCGGGTCAGTGGCAGCGGGGTCCGTGGTTGCAGGTGCCATGGCGTCCGCGGTGGCAGGAGCCGTTGGGTCCGTGGTGGCGGCAGCAGCGGTGGCGGGTGAGCCGTGCAGCAGGCCGGTGCAGTGAGTGTCAGCGGTCCCGGTTCAGTGGTGTCAGCGACGGTGCAGTGAGTGTCAGCGGTCCCGGTTCAGTGGTGTCAGCGGTCCCGGTTCAGTGGTGTCAGCGACGGCTCAGTGGTGTCAGCGACGGCTCAGTGGTGGCAGCGACGGCTCAGTGGTGGCAGCGACGGCTCAGTGGTGGCAGCGACGGCTCAGTGGTGGCAGCGACGGCTCAGTGGTGGCAGCGACGGCTCAGTGGTGGCAGCGACGGCTCAGTGGTGGCAGCGGCGGGGACTGCTCAGTGGTGGCAGCGGCGGGGACTGCTCAGTGGTGGCAGCGGCGGGGACTGCTCAGTGGTGGCAGCGGCGGGGACTGCTCAGTGGTGGCAGCGGCGGGGACTGCTCAGTGGTGGCAGCGGCGGGGACTGCTCAGTGGTGGCAGCGGCGGGGACTGCTCAGTGGTGGCAGCGGCGGGGACTGCTCAGTGGTGGCAGCGGCGGGGACTGCTCAGTGGTGGCAGCGGCGGGGACTGCTCAGTGGTGGCAGCGGCGGGGACTGCTCAGTGGTGGCAGCGGCGGGGACTGCTCAGTGGTGGCAGCGGCAGGGACTGCTCAGTGGTGGAGCAGACGGATGCGGTGTTTTCCAAGTGTGTCCGCGGTCCCGATTCAAGAAATGGCGCCCGGAGCGACGCATGCGCATATGGAGCTCTCATCTAAGGGCTCCATCTGCGCACGCGCTGAATCCCGAAGCAGCGCGTGCGCAGATGGAGCGCTCATCCAAGAGCTCCACCGGCGCCATCATTTGAAAGTGGGACCGCGGACAACTGGTAACATGCTGCACAGCTGCCCGCCCCGCACGCACAGAGTGGCAGCCAGCAGGCTGCCCGCCCGCCCTGCGTACAAGCCGCCGGGTACCCGTGCTTGCGTGCGGTGGCAGCCGGGTACCCATGGCTGTGTGAGGGCGGCAGCCGGGTGCCTGTGTGAGGGCGGCAGCCGGCTGCCGCCCGCACGGGCACCCGGCTGCCGCCCGCACACAGCCATGGGTACCCGGCTGCCACCGCACGCAAGCACGGGTACCCGGCTGCCGACACCACACAGCACCCGGCTGCCGCCTGCACACAGCCACGGGTACCCGGCTGCCACCGCACGCAAGCACAGGTACCCGGCCGCTTGCATGCAGCCACAGGCACCCGGCCGCCTCAGACAGGACCCCCCCCAGGTACTGCTTTAGAAGACGCACCCCCCATTTTCCTCCCAAATTTTTGGGAGGAAAAGTGCGTCTTATAAAGCGAAAAATACGGTAGTTTGTCAGTTAGTTAGTTACGTCAATGTACTCTGATGACCAATTTGCACACCCTTTAAAATGATCTCCAGCACTTTTATCAGGTAGTCACCTGAATTGGCTTCTACTAAACACAGTGCACCTCGTCAAGAGATCATACGTGGAGTATTCAGCCTTCAAAAAGTGTTTGCAACCATTGTGTTCTGCATAGGCAATGTTGGCACACAATACAGTGGCCCCATACACAACTGTTATAACCCAGAATATGGCAAGTACCATTCAACTAAGTAAAAACAAATTACAGTCAAACATTATTTTAAGGCAGTTTTCACAAGTCTGGTTTTAAACACTAATGTGAAAAATTTATACTGGTATCATTCTCTTGGATCGGTGCGTCATCCGTGTGTCCGTTTTTACCATCAAATGTGTCATCAGTGTTTTTCACGGATGGATAAAGAAATAAAATTCAAAGCTTCTTCTATACTTTGCAGCGCATGCATGGTACATGGATGTCATCCGTGTGCTGAACGAGTGTTTCATAGACCCACACACTTTTACTGGCCTTTGAAATACAGAAAAGATAAGTAGGCCTTTATGGCTGAAATGATACAAAGAGGCCGCTACTAACGACAATAAACAGGAGAGATTGGTTTGGGCTAAGCAAGACAAGGACTAAACAGTAGGTTGGTGGAAAGGAGACATAAAAAGGTGAGTAGAATGTTTCTATATTTTTGATGCCCCTGTGAAGCATGGAGGGGGGGGGGGGGGGGGGGGCGCTTTGCTGGTAACACTTGCTCAGGTTAATACTGCTGTCTGTGCAGATTCTCCTTTATCCAGCACTGCTAAGGTTGAGTAGATCCTCTGATCTCCTGAACTCTGAAGGAAAGCTATAGCAAGCTGTTATATATTACTAATTACCTCTGCTAAAAAGACTTCTCTCCCAGCCCAGGTAATAGCTGGTGATAGTTTCTGCTTAGCTTGCCTCTAGAGGGAGGCTGAAAGCTGTGGACCAGGAAGCCATTCAGAGATCGTTTGCTGTGTGAAAGCTGTGCTGCGTTTTTCCCTTGGTCCTTTTACGTTTTGGTCCGTTCCTCATTACTACCTTTCATCGTTTGGAGTGCTTTGTATGATTGCTGCTTATTTTACCCAGTCTGTGTCTAATGTAGAGCAGTGTTCCCGCCGCCCTGTGTACTATACAGAGCTGAGTAAGGGAAAGTCAGGAATAAACAAGTGATCGGGGACAGGGTGAAAGAACTCGTATAGGGATGTTAGCGAGTGCAAGGATCAGCCTCAGGAGAGTATAGGAGGTGACCCTGCTCCCTTTTCCCTAGCACAAAGGCCAATCGTTGCATCATGTATGTGTTGTGACATCTGCCAGGGGTACTTGTGTACCAGGCGGAACCCCAGTAGTCACTGCGTTACACCTTAGCCTAGTACGCTAATCACTGTGCCAACATGCTGCCCATCATAACATTTTATGGAGCCAGGGCATCATATTTTTTGTAATATTTTAGTTGTAAAGCATTAGGCATGCCATCTCACAAAATAGGGTCACAAAATACCAAAAGAAGTGGCATTTCTCTATTTCTGAAACAAAAATAATTCTATACAATACAACACAGACTTGCACAACAGTCCCACCTACTGACATACACAAAACGTGTGTAAATAGCCACATTGTCATAATCGTAATATAAATCATCCACTAGTGGAAAGAACTGAAAAGAAAACCCACAATCCGGTCATAAAAGTACTGATAGAACCTAAAAGCAAATTTGGCAGCTGATTTCATAATACATACCGCATACATTAATAAATAGATCCTTGAGGTGATTTACTTATGTGTCAGATTAGTTTATACTTTGAAATAAAACTGTACAACCAAACATTCATCCACCTAGCCAGACCTCAGAGAACCTCAGGGTTCCTCCTTCCTGCTGTGAATCTCACCCTGCTCTGTACAAGCAGCAAATGTTAGTCAGGCTGGGTGGGCAGAGACTGAATAAAATTGGTCTTATAAGCTCTCACTCAATAGCTGGACTTCTAAAATACACATATTAATATCAGGATTATAAAGCCATTCTGACATGAATTTTCATAGTAGATACACCAGCCTCATCAGATCTAATATAACTTTAATAATGTATGCAACTTTACATCTGGTGACCTCTTTGCTTCAAAACTTGCGCCTTGAGATTATTTTTGGGCTCAATATCGGATAACTCCGTTTTCTCCACCCCCAATCTTATTTGCCACGTGTGTGGTTAAGTTATAGATTGCATATGGGAGAGCAATGGAATTTTTAGTTAGCGGGGAGTTTAGATGTACATCGTTATATGATCTCATTTGGCCCTTTACCCCATAGGACAGTGATGGCGAACCTATGGCATGCGTGCCACCAGGGACACGTGGGAACTGAGGACCCAGCGGCGCGCAGCGGGGTAGCATGTGCAGGAAGGTAAGTTGTGTGTTGTTTTTTTTTTTTTATATATATATATATATATATATATATATATATATAACTTGTGTGCGGCTGTGCCAAGGTGGGGATGGGGTGGGGTGGGAGAACACACACGCCAGCATGGGGTGGGGGAGAAACACATGCCAGCATGGGGGGGATGACATGCATGCCAGGATTGGAGTGGGGGGTGGGGATGACATGCATGCCAGGATGGAGGAAACATGCATGCCAGGATGGAGGAAACATGCATGCCAGGATGGAGGAAACATGCATGCCAGGATGGAGGAAACATGCCACGATAGGGTACATTTACCAGGAAGGGGAACATTTACCAAGAAGGGGAACATTTACCAGGAAGGGGAACATTTACCAGGAAGGGGAACATTTAGCTGGATGGGGATACATTTACCTGGATGGGGATACATTTACCTGGATGGGGGTAAATTAACCAGGACTGGGAACATTTACCAGGAATGGGGTACATGCCAAGATGGGGGAACATTTACAAGGATGGGCAATATGTCAGGATGGGGTACATTTACCAGCATGGGGGAACATGCCAGGATGGGGTACATTTACCAGGATGGAGTACATTTACCAGGATGGGGCCATAATGGGGACAAATATACCAGAATGTAGGAAATATATATCAGGATGGGGGACATGTTTACCAGGAAGTGGCACAGGAAGGGGGACAGAACTACAGAATGAAAGGGGAGGGGAGCAACTCGTACATCTTTATGGGATTTCAAGATGTTCAGACTTTGAAATGTAGATGTGGATTACAGAGTGACATCTGGTTGCATTCCAGGCTAAAATCTCTGTCTAATATGCTGCAATTTTTTCCAGAAAGATCAACTGCTATGTCTGGAAAGGGCTCAGCTCCAATGTGTGGTAAGCACAAATGAGCGTGATGCCCCCTGCTGAAGAGAAGAGAAGACTGCAAAGGTAAGGTTATAATCAATTATTTACATAATAGGATTGGTTGGCACTTCGGAAAAAAAATTGGGTTTAGGGCTACAGTTTGGGCACTCGGCCTGTAAAAGGTTCGCCATGCCTGACCTAGGACAAAAGATTTAATGAGTCTTCCTCTACTATACATATACTTTGTGAATCTTTCCTCAAGGTTTTTTGAGCTAATCGATGGTAGTAACGCAATCTTTCAGAAAGAGCTAGAAGATCTAAGAACTGCTGCTATGATGTGTCTACAAGTCAGATGGATGATCCCAGTGCCCCAGGTCATTGTGATCTCATGTGGTGAAGGCTTCTAAGACATGGTGTTCAGAGTATTAAGACCTCATATTTATTGTACATTGTTATTGTTCTATTCTGTGTTTTTTTCATTCAATGAGGAAGGGATTAGAAAATAAGACTAAACAAAGAAAACTAGACGTGGGAAGACATACCAACGCCAAAGCCATTTTATCAAGCTAAATCAATACTAACATTGAGAGAAGGCATAGATGACATTAAAGACTGAAAGCTGAGATTCAGATGGCCATTTTCTGACTGAAAATTCAGCTGCTGAGTAGAGCTGGTAAGAATTTGCATGTCCCTTTCCATCGGCTTCTGAATGGAAAAACCGCTACTCACCTGCTATCATTCCCCGCTCTTTTGATTATACAGCCTGGTGTGACATCCTCGTTGCGACGTGATACACATGTGGTGTTGCGCCAGGCTGAAAGTAATCCAGCTCACCCTCATCAGATGTCCTTGTAATTTGGAGCACAGGCGACCTCTTTCCTTGGACACAGTATCAAACGGACACAGTATCAAACGGACACAGTATCAAACGGACACAGTATCAAACGGACACAGTATCAAACGGACACAGTATCAAACGGACACAGTATCAAACGGACACAGTATCAAACGGACACAGTATCAAACGGACACAGTATCAAACGGACACAGTATCAAACGCAGAAATAGATACGCCAGCTTCACGAACAAAGCAAGCTTGTTTATTTCTGAATATAAAGTCCAAGAGGGTAATTAAAAAAAATAAATAATCAATCAGATAAATAGCATGTCTAAAACATCTACTGGTTGTGCCAGGCTGGCTAATCAGAAGAAGAACTAGGAATGACAGCGGGTAAGAGGTTAATCTCCCATGTCGCGGCCACAGACCGCAATCGTGGCCAATGGAATGGGAAGTGATACTAGATTTGCACCATTTACTGATGAGGAAGGATGGAGAAGGCAGCTTGTGACTGTCCACCCTATGATTATATGGCCATGCCACCCCTAAAGTCAATCACTGGCTGTGAAGAGAAAGAAGGGAGTGGCAGAAGACCAGGCACTGCTAAAAGAGGACCAGAGATGAAGGGTGGGAAAAGGCATAGGGAATATCGGAAAGCAATATTACTACTTTTTGTGGTCGCTTTCTTAACTATTTCAAGACCACCAATGGTACATGTACGTGAGCACTTACTGGGCTTTGTGCAGCGCCAACGTAAATTAATAGTGGGCTGTCATGCAGGGCTAGGATCAGGGAAGCCAATGACCACCTCAAACAATTGTTGACACCTTTCCATAATTGTGGGTAAACAACTTTGCTTCAATTTCTGGAAAAAATAATTCTCTGGAACAATTAAGTGAGCCACCACGTTCAGCCACGACTGTATAGTAAATGTAATTTGTTAAAACCATCATACCACACAAAATGGTTAAGGGCACAAAAATTCAAAGAACTACCGTATTTTCCAGACTACAAGACGCACCGGACCATAAGACGGACCCTGGTTTTAGAAAAGGAAAATAAAATTTTAAGCAAAAAATGCAGTCATGACATTGTTATGGGGCGATGATCTGCTGCTGACACTGTAATGGGGGTAATGTCACAAAATTCTCTGCTAAGGTACCCCATCCTGCTATATGGCCCCATCCTGCTATATGGCCCCATCCTGCTACTATATACCCTCATCCTGCTATATGGCATGTATCCTGTATCACAAAAAACAATGAATGTTTATACTCACCTTTCCTCGCTCCATGCAGCATCGCTCCTCCTGCTGTCTGTGGCGGCAGCATCGCCGCTGACCTGTGTGGAGGAGTCACTGGTCACTTCCCTGCAGCATCGCTCCTCCTGCTGTCTGCCTGTCAGATGACTTGCGTGGAGACTAGCGGCGCGCACAGCGATGATGTCATCGCTGTGCTCACCGCTCTACACAGATCAGCTGACCGGCAGACTGGAGGAGATCGCGATGCTGCACGGAAGTGGCCGGTAAGTGTACCGTACTTATTCACTGCCCCCCACGCTGATAATGATGCGCAGGGGGCAGTGAATACAGCCGCACATGATCACTCCAGGCTGTAGTTGCCAGGGGTGATCACAGCCGGCTGTTAATTAAGCATGCACCCCCCGCCCTTCATCCCGCCCACCTGTCAGCGCCGGCTTCAGCGCTGAGGGATGATAGGCGGGAGGATGGGCATGCATATGTAATGAGTGGGCCCACGTGGTCACGGCAGGCGCTGCTACAGCCTGCTCGTGCCCCCGATGGCCCGCTCCACTGCAGCACCCACATTCCCAGCCGCTGCCCTATATTCAGACCACAAGACGCACCCCTTACTTTCCCCCAACATTTGTGGGGAAAAAAAGTGCGTCTTATAGTCCGAAAAATACGGTAATTGCAAATGCATTCAAATTTGACAGATTTTTGATATTTCAATAAATATAATTCACTTCAAACTAAAATTTACCACTAACCAAAGTACAATATGTTACAAAAAGGAAAAATAAAAAAAAAAAAAAAATATATATTTAACAAAACACAAACTCTTAAAGCCACTTTACACACAGATAAATCTTTGGCAGATCTGTGGTTGCAGTGAAATCATGGACATATTGTTCCATTTGTACACAGCCACAAACCTGGCACGGATTGTCCACAATTCCACTACAACCACAGATCTGCCAAAGATTTATCTGTGTGTAAAGTGGCCTTAAGACTCACTGAGATGTGTGGAGGCATTCCACAGTTTTTACCTTCCTGACCAGGCGAAATTTCTCAAATCCGGCCTGTTACTTTGTGATAAGAGATTAAGACTATGTTGGGCTGTTTGTAAAACATAAAAACATTGGTAGGACAACCTCGAATACTTTAGCGATCAACACTTTGACAGAGTTTAACCAAAATAAAACCTAATTTTAGAAGCGCTACAGTAGAGCTTTGTGGTTTCCCAATCCGTATTAAGACGTGTAAACTAGAGAAACGTCTGAGAATTCTGTGTGACTACAGATGACCCAAATACCCTCCTCAGCCTCACGTCACACTCCGAGGTCAGAGATGCAGACACATCATGCATTGTTTGGCAAAGTTATATTATGGATATGCCGTGCATGTTTATCAGTAAAAATGGGAACGCTTCCCACCACACAAGAGGAGAGGAACATTCCTCTAGGAAAAATAGAAAAGGTCTGTGCCTGATGCCTCATTCCAGAGTCTGAGCGGCATTACTAGACACAGGCCTTAGGCTAGGCCATCAATACCAGGTCAGTGGGGTCAAGCTCTTGGATCCTCGACCAACCAGCGGTGTGGAGAGGCTGTGGTGCTTGTGCCAGAGCTGCAGCCTCTTCATTGGTCCTGGATGCGTTTACTTTAGCAGTGGCGGTGCTCGGTATGATAGCCTTATTCGGCTTATTTCAACGCAGCAATACCAAGCACAGAAGCTACCGTATGTAAGATGTCCAGGCCGACAGAGCAAAGTGAACACTGACGTGATTGCTGTGATCACAAGAATGCCTCCACCATTCTAACAGTGGATTTGTGGATTTGTCGAGAGTCAAATCTCCATGAATCCAATAATAATGGCCTATCTAAAGGATCAATTATGAGAGGAAATTTGTTCGTTCCTTTCTCAAACATGAAGAGGAAATTAAAAAAAATAAATAAAAATTTAACCCTTCAGGTCAACTATTGAATTTGTCTATAGTGATGAGTGAGCAGTTGGATGCTCAGATGGACATGACTAGCACCGGAATATAGTGGAACTCAATGGGGAATGAAGCATTTTTTTCAGGGAAATCTCCTGGAAAAATGCTTGAGTTCCCCATGGACTTCCATTATACTCGGATATTCGAGTCGCACCCATCCGAGCACCCAACTGATCATTACGAGTACTGAGCACGGAATTGCTTCCTCATCACTATTAGTCAGGTGAAGTAATCCATTAGAGATCACCTTTTTCCCTCCATGTACAGGCAGGTACAGTTACAATTGTTCTTCAATCAGGGATGATCACATCAGAGCAACTTGTAGACCTCTTGCCCTGCAACTGTGCACCATTAGGCTATGTGCACACTAGAAAAGTGATTTTTCTCAAGAAAATTTCTTGAGAAACTTCTGGGAGTTGATTACCGTACCTGCGGTAAAAAAAACGCACCAAAACCACGGGAAAAACGCATTTGACTGATTTACCCGTGGTTTTGCTGCGGAAATTTCTTGAGAAATGTTTAAAATCTTTCTGCACACATTTCCCAGCAAAACCTATGGGAAAAAAAAAATAGCTGTGCGCACATTGCGTTTTTTTCTCAAGAAAATTCTTTGAGATTTTCTTGAGAAAATTTCTTGAGAAAATGTGCATGTCACTTCTTTTCCGCAGGTACCTGTGGTATACCCCTGGTATTTCACTCCATTCACTAATGTAATCGCGAAATTCCGGGGGTATATCGCAGGTAGCAAATGATGTGCGGTATACCCCCGGTATAGCGCGATTTACCTGCGGTAATGCTCATCGCTGCCTGCGGGTTTGCAGAAAGTGATGTCATTATGACAGAAGAGGAAGCGGAGCAGAGTAAACACAGACGTCACACTCCCTGGACGCCGCACAGAAGCACTTCCGTGTGACCTCCAGGTGCCCGTGCAGTCTGTGTCCCGCTCCGGCCCCGCCGCTGCCTGCCCTGCAGTGTGTCAGTGTCTGCCCGCAGTATCAGCAGCTTGTCACGCTGCAGCGCAGGCAGACACTGACACACAGCAGTGCGTGCAGCCGCAGGGATGCCGAGCGCTGCTGTCAGGAGGTGAGATGAGATCATTACCTGCTGTGACTATCTCCTGCCTCCTGACGTCACCGTTGTCACTGCCGTCTATGCCCGCGGCCCGAGACGGTCACTAGCGGTGACGTCACGGGCTCTCGCGATACTGCTGACAACACGGCGGGCATAGAAGGCAGTGACAGCGCTGATGGCAGGACTGCAGGAGATCGTCACAGCAGGAAATTATCTCATCTAACCTCCTGATGGCAGCGCTCGTCATCCCCTGCAGTGACCTGGGCTATTGATGTTAGCTCAGGTCACTGCATTGCTCTCCCAGCCAATGGGGAACATTCTGTTCTTCATTGAATGGGACAGTGACTATGGTATGGATCGCCGTGGGACCCCCCCCTTATTGGATTATGCCGGACATGGAATTGATTGTTCTTGTCAATAAATTGGTGAAAGAGGGAATGTGAGGAGTGTTTTTTCAAATAAAACTTTTTTTGTTGTCTATTTTTTATTTCTTACTGACTGGGTTGGTGATGTCAGGTATCTGATAGACGCGTGACATCACTAACCCCAGGGCTTGATGCCAGGTGACATTACACATCTGCCATCAACCCCATATATTACCTCGTTTGCCACCGCACCACGGCAACGGGATGAGTTGGGGCGAAGCGCCAGGATTGGCACGTCTAATGGATGCGCCACTTCTGGGGCGGCTGCAGCCTGCTATTTTTAGGCTGGGGAGTGTCCAATAACAGTGGACCTCCCTAGTCTGAGAATATCAGACCCCAGCTGTCCGCTTTACCTTGGCTGGTGATCCAATTTGGGGGGACCCCACGTTTTTTGTTTTAAATTATTTAATGTAAAATAACAGCGTGGGGTGCCCTCTGTTTTGGATTACCAGCCAAGGTAAAGCTGCCAGCTGTGGTCTGCAGGCTGCATCCGTCTGCTTTAGCATAGCTGGCTACAAAAGATGGGGGGACTTCACGTCATTTTTTTTTTTTAATTATTTATTTTTTGGCTAAATACAAGGCTAGGCACCCTTTAGTGCCACATGAAAGTCACTAAAGGGTGCCAGCTTAGAATATGCAGGGGGGTGGGACATTATATAGGTCTTTCATCTATCTATTATCTATCTATTCATCTATCCATCTTTCCCTCTATCCATTATCTGTCTATTGATTATCTATCTATATTATTTATTGCAGTAGTTACAGCATAAAAAAACCGCAGGGACCAACCTGCGGAAAAACCGCGGCAAATCCGTGGCAAAAACGCATGCGTTTTTCCCGCGGATTTGGTGCGTTTTTTTAACGCAGGTGCGGTAATCTTCAACTCCCAGAAGTTTCTCAAGAAATTTTCTTGAGAAAAATCACTTTTCTAGTGCGCACATAGCCTAAGACTTGCAAATATTTTAAATTCTAAAATGAAAAGGAAAAAACAAAACAAATAGTTCCTCACTTATTGCTCAGGAAATCCTAAAAGTTGGTTACGACCCCCCTGTAGGTACAAGGAAGTCTGCAGCGAGAGACAAGTTTAATTGCTCATTTGCTGCAGCCACTTTGTCACAATCAGGCACACGCTTGTCGGCTCTGTGTCTCCGCTTCCTGTTACGCCACAGGCGGTTTGAAGTGATAAAATACGAGGCTCGAAGCCACCTACAACACTGATGGAACGGCGGATTTGTTCATTTTTAAGCAATTGGCAGTCAATGCTTTACCGTTACAAAAGAGAAAACAGAATAAGCCTATTAGCTCAGAGTCGGCGGCACATCTGAATAATCTGCATCACAATACATTGTCTGGCCTCATTTTGTCTTTGATTTTTACATCTACATGATTAACACTAAAATAAATAAAGCAGCGTAGGTCATCACTGTTTGTCTACCCACGTCTCACCCATCCCCCACCCCCCCCACCGACCAGCTGTTCCATACTCCACAGTGGCCGGATGTGAACACAGAACGGACCTGCCCGAAGTGTACCACCACGTAAAGTTACAGGAAGATTGCCAAATACTCAGCTATAGTTATATGTCTAAATGCAATCCCTTTAAGGGGGAACTATATTTTCAGGTAACGTCTAAGAACAAGCTGTCCTGTGTGCTTAAAAGGAGGAATAACACGATTTCTGGCCATTAACTGACTTGTATCCTGCATTTTCTCCTCTGCACACACCCTTGTAGATAAGAAACAAGCTGCTAGGATGTCTCCCATACACAGCACAGCCCACAGAGAGGGATTTCTGTTCTACGTGCCTTCTATTTAGCATACAGGCAGAAACAACAGCATGGGGAATAATACACAGCAACACCAAGCTCTACAGATGTGAATCCAGCTCTTGGGTGAGGCAAAATACTTGTTCAAAAGCTCAAACACAATCTTTCGTAGTCTGCCTCACCGCGTTGTCTCTTCTTCATTCACTGAACTTTTGTTTTACGCACTGCTAAATAAAAAAAATTCGCAAATTACTTACCGGTAATGATTTTTTCCAGGAGCCAAGACAGCGCCACCAGAGAGATAGGGTTTCCTGTCCTAGGGTGGGAAGACCTACAGAAATAAAAAGGGGTGGCATCTCTCCCCTGCCTCAGGTTAGTTTACAAAGCACAGAGGATGATCAACAATAACTTAATGGCATAAATATGAAACCATCACAATCACCATTACAACCAATCATCGGAACGTGGATCCCAAGAACCAAAAGGTGAACACAGAACAGAGGTAGAAAGAGAAAACAAAAAAAAAAAAAAACAAAAAAAAAAAAAAAAAAAAGAAGAAGGAGAAGAAGAAGGGGTGGGAAGCAGTGGCGCTGTCGTGGCTTCTGGAAAAAATCATCACCGGTGAGTAATTTACAATTTTTCCCTTCACCACGACAGCGCCACCAGAGAGATTCCGAAGACAACTATATTAGGGAGGGACCACAGCCTCTAGTACCCTTCTACCAAAGGTCATATCCACCGTGGCCGACAAGTCTAAGCGATAGTGTTGAAAGAAGGTCATAGGAGAAAACTAAGTGGCCGCCCTACAGATAAGATCCAAGGGAACATCAGCCCTTTCTGCCCAGGAGGTCAATACAACCCTGGTGGAATGGGCCGAGACATTCTGTAGAACGGGTCTATTCTGGGCTACATAAGCCGCCTTAATCGCCTCCCTGACCCACCTGGCTATAGAACCCTTAGATGCGGGAAAACCCCTGCCTAGGTCCCTAGAAACACACAAACAGAGCCTGACTTCGCCACCAGGGTCTTGTCACTGCAATATAATGGCGCAAGGCCCTAGAAACATCCAATGTGTAAATCTCTCTTCCTTAGGATTCCTAGGGGAGGGACAAAAAGAAGGAAGGACAATCTCCTGAGACCGGTGAAAACACCTAGCAACCTTGGGCAAATAAGCAGGGTCAGTACGAAGAACCACACGATCTTCAAAAAACTGCATAAGGGGGGTTAGCGGAAAGGGCATGAAGGTCGCTAACTCTTCTAGCAGAAGTGAGGGCCACCAGCAAGGCTACCTTCAATGTCAGATACTTCAGAGGGGTATCGAACTGGGGCTCAAATGGAGGTCCTGTCAGGGAGTCCAAGACCAGATTAAGGTCCCACGGCAGGAATAACAAACATGGAACACGGCAAGCCCTTTGACAAGAGGAGATGAACCTCCTAATCCACCGGTTGCCGGCTAGGTCCGAGTTATAAAAAGCCCCCAGGGCCGACACCTATACTTTCAAAGTACTGACAGAGTCCCAGCTCCAACCCCGACTGAAGAAACTCCAACACATCCCCCACCGGAGGAACCCCTAAAAGGACTTCTCCTGGAAAAGGACAGAAACGCCAAATTCTGGCATAAATTTTGGTGAAGCTGGCTTCCTACTCCGCAACAGTGGAAACCAGGCCCGAGGAAAACCCCAGCCCCTCTAACAGATGCCCCTCAAATTCCAGGCCGTCAAATGAAGGCCTGGAAAGTAAGGGTGGAGCAGAGGGCCCTGGGAGAGGAGATCCCACCTCTCCGAGAGAATCCAAGGGTCTGTTATTGGCAATTTCTGGAGCCAAAAAAACCCACGGCCTCCGAGGCCAAAAAGGAGCCACCAGAATCAACCGTACTCCATCCTCTCAAATCTTCCGCAGCACAGCAAGCAGCAGAATCAGAGGGGGAAAGGCATACAAGAGACCTTGACTCCAGGAGACCTGGAAGGCGTCAACCACCCAGGGATTGTCGCGAGGGCTGAGAGAACAAAAACAGGAGACTTTCCTGTTGGCTCAGGTGGCAAACAGGACCACAGTAGGTGATCCCCAAAGCCGCACTATTTGACTGAAGACCTTACCATGCAGACTCCATTCCGCTTGTCCTGAACATGGTCTACCCCACGTATGTGTAGTGCCGTTAGGGAAGAGAGGTGTACCTGTGCCAGAGAAAATATTTGTTCCGTAACTGTCAGGAGGGAGGGAGATCTGGTGCCCCCCTGATGATTGAGGTATGAAACCGCCACCCTGTTGTCAGAGAGAATTCTGACGTCCCTGCCCACCAGAAGAAGAAGGAGAAAGGAGTGAAGAGCCTTTGCAACTGCGCTCAACTCTCTGAAATTGGAAGAACTGAGTCATTCCTGTCGGTTCCACGCGCCCTGAGCCATGTGATCCCGTAAATGAGCCCCCCACCCCCATGCACTGGCATCTGTTGCAATGTCAGTACACCTCAGAGACCAGAGGACCCCAGGTGAAAGATTCTGCGTTTGCAGCCACCAGTGAAGAGACAGGAGAACACGCGGTGGAAGGGAAATGTTGCCTTCTAAATGCCCGTACAACCGCCTCTGAGCCCTCAAAACCTCCCCTTGCAGGATATGGGTATGCAGCTGAGCCCAGGGGTCTGCCGGGATGCAAGCTACCAGGGACCCCAGTAGGGACATGGCCTCCCTGAGCGTGAGGACTGGACATGACAGAATCACAGAGACCCGAGTAACCAGACTGGATATTTTCTCTGGGGAAAGCAGGGAAGCTGAGCGCGAGAGTCCAGGACAAGGCCGAGGAACAATTGGTGGGTGGAAGGCTCCTATCGGGACTTCTGGAAGTTGATTACCCAACCGAGCCCTGTCAAGATGTCTATCACTGTCCTGACTTGGGACCGGCAATGGAGTTCTGAATTCCCCACTATGAGGAAGTCGCCTAAATAGGGAATGACTAGGATCTCCCTCTCGTGGATGTGAGCCATCACCTCTCCCACCACCTTTGTGAAGACACGTGGAGCCATTGCTAGGCCGAAGGGAAGAGCTCTGAATTGAAAGGCATCTTTTAGATCTAAAGGGTGCTTTACACGCTGCGACATAGCTAGCGATCTAGTTAGCGATGTGACAGGCCAGATCTCAGATACGATCTGCCGAGAGCGCACATAGGTCATTTTTTTATAGCGCCAGTCACATGTGCGATCTCAGCAGATCGCATCTGCGATCTGGCGTGTCACATCGCTAACGAGATCGCTAGCGATGTCGCAGCGTGTAAAGCACCCTTAAGACTGCCATGAAACACCCGGGAAACAGCATGTTGATAGCTGACTTCAACATCTTAAAATGTTGGTACACAAGATGGCGGTTGAGTTTGAGATTGAAAATAGTTCTGAAATAACCGTCCGGCTTCTGGACCAGGAACAGTAGGGAGTAGAAACCGCAGCCTTCTCCTCCTTTGGGTACTTCCGTGATGACAGACTTTTGGAGAAGACCTTCGACTTCTTGCTGCAATGCGAGCTGTCGATCCCCCGACCTGCCAAGCGATGTAATCATTAATGACCCCACAGGGGGTCGAACTAAACTGTAATTTCAATCAGTCTCTAATGATGCCATGAATTCACGCACTGGACGAGATATTATGCCAGGCAGAAAAACAGGAGGAGAGACGACCTCCGACTGGGCTAGAGGTATCATGTGGCCGGCTTCTTACCGGAGGTAGAGGTGCCAAAAGAGAAGCCAAAACCGCTTCTTCTTGGGGTCCTTCCACCCTAAAAATTGGAGCACCAAACGTGCCGCCGTCGCTCAGTTTCCATTGCACAAACGTTAAGTTTCAACAGCAGCAAAGGGGGTTGGGCGTCACTTCTCCACGACTTTCATTTTTGACTTGTGCCGTATGCGGCATGAATATTGGTCAATCCTCTTTCCCTCTCTTGTTTAATCATAAGTTCGGGGGGGAGAATTGACCTATAGTAATAAGAAAGAGAAAGAAAGAGAAAAAGCCAACACTTAAAAAGGGCGCAGTACAGACTGTGTATGTTATTAGGTCTTCAAATTCTCAGAAATAAATGTTTATCTATCCATATTGGAGTGTATTAAATCTCATGGCTTTGCGGTGCAAGTTACATGAGATATTAATTTTTTATGGGACAAAAAGGGATTAAGTTGAAAAAATAACTGACTGACTATCGGCGGTAATTACGGGCAAACTGTTTCACGAAATGCAGTGAGTTTTGGCTCAGAGATTCAGAAGATGATTGTTTAAAGGGAACCTGTAATCAGAAATTTTGCACTAAACCTAAAAGATTCCCCCTCTGCAGCTCCTGGGCTGCATTCTAGCAATGTTCCTGTTTATGTGCCCCCTTTCTGACCAAAATAAAGACTTTGTAAAGTGGTACCTTTTGTATTCAGATCTTGATAATGGTACACGGGGGCGGGCTCTCTGGTGTCAGTTAGTCTGCCTCCCTGTCGCTTTAGGCCATCCCCCATTGCGCAATTTCAAAGAGGTGACGTGAGGTAAGCTGGCCAGCGCTTGCGCAGAACGGTGGAGGCGGCGGTGAAAGCGCGACCACGAGATTATGGGCGGGTACTTGCTGATGAAAGTCACAGCGCCTCCAATAATCTCGCGCATGCGCAACAAGTCACCAGCGGTCACACTGTGCACATTACACAGTCCCGCGAGAGTGGCACGGCGCATGCGTGAGATTATGGGCGGCCATAATCTCGCGCATGCACCGTGCCACTCTTGCGGGACTGCAATATGACCGCTGGTGACGTGTAGCGCATGCGCAAGATTATGGGCGGCGCTTTGATTTTCATCAGCAAGTACCCGCCCATAATCTCGTGCTTTCACCGCCGCCTCCACCGTTCTGCGCAAGCGCTGGCCAGCTTACCTCACGTCACCTCTTTGAAATTGTGCGATGGGGGACGGCCTAAAGCGACAGGGAGGCAGACTAACTGACACCAGAGAGCCCGCCCCCGTGTACCATTATCAAGATCTGAATACAAAAAAAAAGGTACCACTTTACAAAGTCTTTATTTTGGTCAGAAAGGGGGCACAAACAACAGGAACATTGCTAGAATGCAGCCCAGGAGCTGCAGAGGGGGATTCTTTTAGGTTTAGTGCAAAATTTGTGATGACAGGTTCCCTTTAAAATATAGGTTAGACTCATAGTTGAAAAGTAGTGTGGTTATTGAGAAATTGATGTCAAAATAGGCAATTGTTGCTCAAAATTCAAAATGTCCGCCTGCTTTTTTAACATTTCTGGGATTCCCGTTAACATATCAGGCACAAGAAAGAGCTCAAATCAATTGGCTTGCCAAGATGGATGAAGTGACACCAAGATCAAGTTGATCGGATGCTCAAGCGAATTTTGAATATTCTTCAAATCATTGGACAAGCATTTGGCGTATAAAAAAAACAAAGCACCAAACGCGCCGCCATCGGTCAGTTATCAAGGCACAACCGTTAAGTTTCAACTTTGGTAGAAAAAGGGCTTGGGCGTCGCTTCCCTGCCGCTTTTGTTTTTCACTTGGGGCCACCAGCGGCCATGGCTGGCTGACACTATCACTGCGCAAATTTCCATAAAAAGTTTTCATGCTCAAATGGTTTAACTGGACCCAAAACACGCTTCTGCAAATTTTATTTTTTTTTCGGACAAAAAAATTTCGGCTAAAACTAGACCCTGCTTGGGATGAGGGCTGCCTCCTCCTGGGGACCCGCTTTCTCCTGAAGCAGAGTTGCCTAAAGGGGACAAAGGAAACTGTAGGAAACCCCTTCTTCTTGTCCCCTGCTTTCTCAAGGAGGTCATCAAGAGTCTTACCAAACAGGTACTCTCCCTCACACGGCATAGCACAAAGCTTAGATTTGGATTGTGAATCTCCGGGCCATCCTTTCAGCTAAAGAGAACGCCTCGACGAGTTAGCGACTGCTGCTGATTTTGCTGATAACCGCAGAGTATCCGCTCAAGAGTCTGCTAGGAAGGCAGCTGCCCCTTTAGCCATAGAGATATCCGCAAGACGTTTCTCACGAGGAATGTCTTGGGTAAACTGATCCTCCAGATGTTGGAGCCAGACCATTAGGGATTGAGCCACACAAGTACGTTGCGACTGCTGGCCGGAGCGCTCCTGCTGATGTCTTCCAGGCAAAGCGCAGATAGGAGTCCGCCTTGCGGTCCAAAGGATCGTTCAAGGCTCCGAGAACCTCAAATGGTAAGGCTGACTCTTTCGCCGTTTTGGCTACGGCCACATCAATTTTTGGACACTGATCCCATAGAGAGGCATCCTCCTCCTGGAAGGGATACTTCCGCTTGAACAAGGACGGAGGGTAAGCCTGCTTCTCTGGGTTGTCCCACTGATCTTTAAATCAACCTCTTAACTTTATCATGGACTGGAAAGGTGCGACGTTTCTTGTGCTCCAGACAACTGAACATAATGTCCTCAATGGATTCCGGGCCCTTCGCATCCACAAGCCCCATTGTCGCCCTGACTGCCTTCAGGAGATGACAGATTTCTGTAATGGGGAAACACTGTTTACCCCTGACGTCCTCTTCCGAGGATGACCCCGAGGAAGACAAGGATGCCTTTGATACAGAATCCGATGCTTCTCCTAACTCCCATTCCCGTGGGGCAAACATTAGAGGATGTAGCTCCGGCAAGCAAGGGGAAGCCCTTGAGGGATTCCCGAACCTCCTCCCGAATGACGTCCCTGAGGCTACTGGTGCTTCCTTTGACAACATGCGCTGAATACAAGCTGGACATAATTTCTTCTGGTTATCCGATGGTAAATGGGCCTTGCATAACAAACATTCCCTATGCTTGGTTTTAGCAGATTTTTACGTGGCTGATCCTAAGAATCAGGAAAAAAAAAACAAGGAATGACCTATTAAACGAGAATTACTGACCACAGGCCACTTACCCCAATCCTGTGCAAACGGTATCGGTTCGGGCGAACGGGTCCTGCGGGAAGCTGCTGAATGCTGAGCCAGGTGACCCTCACTGGAACGACTGCCGACGCTCCCATGGTGCGGAGACCTCTTCGGTGACTGCAGTTTGCTTTTTTCATTAGCACAGGAAGCCTCCTGTGAATCCTCCATGCTGAAGCTGGAGGTTTCGGCCGCAGAAAAATCAATGGTCCACCGGCGCCGACATCCATATATACAAGCAGCAACTAGCGGTGGGCAGTGCCATCTTGCCGCCCACCACCGCGCATGTGCAGAAGCAACATCTGGTTTCCCAGCGTCAGTTCCGGTTCACTTCCTGAAGCGGGGGAAGGAGCTGCCGCACGTCCACCTGCTGAGCCAGCCGCCAGGCGCTGAGCAGGGACACGGGAGAATGCCTCGGGTACCTGGGAGGGACTGCCGCCGGGCACCGCACCAGGACCGCTGAAGGCAAGCCTTCCCTCGTACCATCGCTCCCAGGGAAAAACCCCTACCGACGCATCCGGGGCTGAGGCCATGGAGCCCGCAGCCTCCAGCTCCACTCAGCCCCAAGTCCGTGCCGTCCTCTTCACCGTGGCAGCGCCACAGCACTATAGGGTCTCCCATCCTGCAACAGGAAACTGAAACTGAGGCAGGGGAGAGCTGCCGCCCCCTTTATTTCTGTAGGGTTTCCTGTCCTAGGGTGGGCGGACCTATCTCTCTGGTGGCGCTGTCGTGGTGAAGGGAAGAAAATGTTCCTGTGCTAAGAATCTTATATATGTGCACATGCTATGTGCTGTGTAATGGCAGTGTCTGACTGTACAGGGACATGGTCTGATCACAATCCATTTTACACAGTTGAACCCTATGGCTAGACAGTATTTCTGTGAAGAGGCAAAGAATAAGGAATACGATTAGAGGGGTTGTCTGGCAACTAAAATGTATTTTCCGCAATATCTACTTTTACAACCCAACCATTTTTGTAATTTTCTTTATTATACATTACTTTAAACTATTCCCTTTTTTAATGTACTTACTGTGACGTTTTGTTTGACAGGAGTCTGAAACGTGATGTCACAGGAGGCTGGGGCTGCAATCACTTCTCTGCAGCATTGATTGCCTCTTCTAGAACACGACATCAACACATCAGGACATCATCGCACTGCAATTACTCACTAAGGTTTCTTGCATCGCCAGCCTCCTGGATTAATTCCATGTTGATAGACACTCAGATGCGTGTGCAGCTCCAGCACTTTGCTTCTATCTCTGCCACCACCGTAGATTCAGAGGGCAGTGATGCAAGAAACTAGTAAGTAATTGTAGTGCTGTCCCCTGGTGAAGTTTTGTTCAAGCAGTGGCAAAAAACGCTGCGGGGAGTGAGTGCAGCGCCAGCCTCCAGACAAGTCACACGTCAGGATAGGGAGTGGAGTAGGGTAATGTATAATAAAGCAAATTTCAAAAAAAGTGGTTGGGGTGTAAGGATAGATATTTAGAAAGGACATTTACGCATCAGACCACAATTTTCAGTAAAATATTATAATCCGTACAATAAGGGATGCAAAGAAAAATGCAGATTTATATCAGGGCCAGGAGACGCGTGGCAGAATCTGAGTGCTAGAAATCTTGCAAAAAATCTGGACCAATGCAGCAAAATCAGAATGTTACCTGCCGACATTGATGTAGATTTACCACTTTAACATGTTTCTGAGATTTTGAAAATGTCATCCACATATAGTGGAAAAATCCCAAGTACAAAGAATAAACCTGCTGTAGATTATACATTTTGAAGCATGCTTATGTTTGAATATAGTAATTTGCTGTGGGTTTATAGCATGGAATCCACATGGGAAACCCTCCACTCCTGAATATGGCTTTTAAGGTTATGTGCCCACAATCCGGACATGCTGCATCCTGCATGCAGCGTGTCGTCTCCTGCGAGGCCGCAAGTGCTGTCCGCAGGAGACTGCAGCTGCCTGTGCCCACGATCAGAGTTCTGGCTGCTGCAGACTGTAGCTCTATTCTTCCTGCGGAGCACACTTGCGTCTCCGCAACATAAATTGATATGCTGCAGCTCGGAAAACTGCACTAAGGTCAGTTTACGCTACAGAGAAAAGAAACAGTGGGAACGGGATTTCTATAATTCCCATCCACTGACCTTGTACTGTACAATGCAGCGTTTTGGACGCAGTGAAAAAAATCTGGACTCCAAAACGTATTCCCGATCGTGGGCACTGGCGCTAAGAGAACTCATAAAAGGTCTTTTTCACCTGGTGCAAATGCAGTCATCCTCCTGAATCTGACACTGCGGTTTTTTGGTTCCAGTGTCTTCCATTCCTGAAATTTGGCTCAGGTTTCCATGTATGTACAACTAGACGTCTTAGGCCTTGTGCGCACTAGGCGTTTTTGCCGCGTTTTTAGCGGCGTTTTTTACCGCGTTTTTGTGCTGAAAACGCAGTGACATTGCTTCCCCAGCAATGTCAATGGGTTTTCATAAGTGCTGTCCGCACACAGCGTTTTTTTTTAGCTGCGTTTTTGTGGTGACCACAAAAACGCAGCATGTCAATTATTTCTGCGTTTTTCACTGCGTTTTTCACCCATTGAATTCAATGAGATGTTAAAAACGCAGTGAAAAATGCATATAGCCGCGTTTCTATGACTAAAAACGCAGCTATAAACGCAAGGGGTGGGTACTACAGTGACGTGTACAGGAAGAGGATTCCTTCTGTTGGTAAACACAGAAGCGTGAATCCTCCCGGTACCGTCACCGCTGCGTCCACCTCCCGTCCTGTGCATGTCAGCTCCGTGCGGCGCCATGTCTGGGCGGGAGGTGGAGGCAGCGGCGAAAATCAAAGTGAACAGTAGAAAAAAAAAAAATGTCATATATACTCACCTGTCCGCAGGGTCCCGGTGCCATGCCCGCTCCCAGCTCCTCCCGGTCCCGCCGCTCTGGCTGTGTGCAGTCTCCCCGGGGCAGGACCTTGCTTGCAGGACCTGGCGGTGGATCACCTGATGCAGTCACCTGACGCATCAGCTGATCGCGGTGACGCGGGCGCCCGGCCATCAGCTGATCCTGCCGTCAGGGGACTTCATCAGCTGATTACCGGCAGCTCTTGCAGCGATCGGACGGGATCAGACTCCTGTCCAATCGATCGCTCCAGGAGCTGCCGGTAATCAGCACAGCACATAAGTGAGTATTATTTTTTTTTTTTTTTCTACTGATGCATCAGCTGATTGTATAAAAGCCGATTATACAATCAGCTGATGTGTGATGTGATTCACATCCTTGAACCTGACAAATCATCTGATCGGTATGCCTTCCAGCAAACCGATCAGATGATATTGGATCCTGATTGGACGGCACGGGACCCTAACCCAGGATTACTGCGGAGGGGGGGTTTATTGCAATAAAGATGGAGTCACTAATTGTGTTGTGTTTTATTTCTAATAAAAATATTTTTCTGTGTGTTGTGGTTTTTTTTTATCTGTACTAGAAATTCATGGTGGCCATGTCTAATATTGGCGTGACACCATGAATTTCGGGCTTAGGGCTAGCTGATAATATACAGCTAGCCCTAACTCCATTATTACCTGGCTAGCCACCCGGCTTCAGGGCAGCTGGAAGAGTTGGATACAGCGCCAGAAGATGGCGCTTCTATGAAAGCGCCATTTTCTGGGGTGGCTGCGGACTGCAATTCGCAGTGGGGGTGCCCAGAAAGCATGGGCACCCTGCACTGTGGATTCCAATCCCCAGCTGCCTAGTTGTACCCGGCTGGACTCAAAAATTAGGCGAAGCCCACGTCATTTTTTTTTTTTTAATTATTTCATGAAATAATTAAAAAAAAGGGCTTCTCTATATTTTTGGTTCCCAGCCGGGTACAAATAGGCAGCTGGGGGTTGGGGGCAGCCCGTATCTGCCTGCTGTACCCGGCTAGCATACAAAAATATGGCGAAGCCCATGTCATTTTTTTTTTCTTTTTGGGCAAAAAACTGCATACAGTCCTGGAAGGAGGATGCTGAGCCTTGTAGTTCTGCAGCTTCTGTCTGCTCTCCTGCATACACTAGTGAATGGAGGATGCTGAGACTTGTAGTTCTGCAGCTGCTGTCTGCTCTCCTGCATACACTAGTGAATGGAGGATGCTGAGACTTGTAGTTCTGCAGCTGCTGTCTGCTCTCCTGCATACACTAGTTCTGCAGCTGCTGTCTGCTCTCCTGCATACAATGAACATTTTGAAGAAGGAAATGACATCAGACCTTTTTTTTTTTTTTTTTCATCAACAATCTTTAATGGCATTGTGCACTGATTAAAAACGCAGTGAGCAAAAACGCAGCAAAAAACGCACCAAATCGCGGCAAAAACGCATGCGTTTTTGCCGCGTTTTTTTAGCCGCGGGTGCGTTTTTTAGACAAAAACGCACATAAAAACGCAGCGTGAAAAAAACGCCTAGTGCGCACATACCCTTAGGCTGCTTTCACACCTCCGGTTTTAGCAGAGTCGGCCAATCCGGCTCTAAAACCTATGCAACGGATGCGGCGACAAAACCGCATCCTTTGCATAAGTTTCTGACATGCGGCCCGTCCAGTTTTTGCCGCTTGCGGCAGGGTACTGAGCATGCGCAGTGGAAAAAAAACGCATGCAGCGGCTGGATGCGGTGTTTGCCGCAGGACGCTGCATGCGGCGTCCATAGGCATGCATTGCAAATCACGCCGCATCGGCCGGATGCGGCGCGATGCGTTTTTTTTTTGCCGGACAAAAAAACGTGCCAGGCAACGTTCCATCCAGCCGCTGCATCGGCTAAATCTGCCGCATGCGGCAAAAAACGGACGGAACGCAAGCCCATGCGGCACAAAACGGCACTAATGTAAGTCTATGCAAAAAAACGCAACCGGCGGCAAAAAAAACCCCGAAAAAACGGGTTGCGGTTTTTCTGCAAAGCGCCGGATTGTGCCGCACAGGAAAAACCGGATGTGTGAAAGCAGCCTTAGCCCAGATTCTTACCTCTTCTCTACGGGCATTATCTTGAGAAACACATCCAAATGGATACAGAGACTAAATGTACACAGGGTGGAAAGGCTCATATCCCAGAAACTGAGTCACAGATACACATGTAGAATGCGAAAAATAAGGCCAGAAGTGCACCGAGACCTAGTCACACAGATTTGTTTAGACTGATGTACAATGCCGGTAGGGACAGGACCAGTCATTGACTGCTAATTGCTCAGAAAAACAGGTCTCAGGAGGAAATAAAAAATTACTACCCATTAGGATGGAAAAGGACAGAAATAATAGGTAGAATCCAGCTGCGTCTGAGCACAAATTATCAACAAAGAAGGGAATTTTGTTTACTTACCGTAAATTCCTTTTCTTCTAGCTCCAATTGGGAGACCCAGACAATTGGGTGTATAGCTACTGCCTCCGGAGGCCACACAAAGCACTACACTTAAAAGTGTAAGGCCCCTCCCCTTCTGCCTATACACCCCCCGTGGGAACACGGGCTCCAAAGTTTTAGTGCAAAAGCAAGAAGGAGGAAAGCCAATAACTGGTTTAAAACAAATTCAATCCGAAGAAACCTCGGAGAACTGAAACCAATCAACATGAACAACATGCCCGAAAAAAACAAAAATCCCTAAGAAAACAGGGCGGGCGCTGGGTCTCCCAATTGGAGCTAGAAGAAAAGGAATTTACGGTAAGTAAACAAAATTCCCTTCTTTTTCGCTCCTAATTGGGAGACCCAGACAATTGGGACGTCCAAAAGCAGTCCCTGGGTGGGTAAAATAACCCTCGTGACAGGACCGTAAAACAGCCCTTTCCTACAGGTGGGCAATCGCCGCCTGAAGGACTTGTCTACCTAGGCTGGCGTCCGCCGAAGCGTAGGTATGCACCTGATAATGCTTGGTAAAAGTGTGCAGACTCGACCAGGTAGCCGCCTGGCACACCTGCTGAGCCGTAGCCTGGTGCCGTAATGCCCAGGACGCACCCACGGCTCTGGTAGAATGGGCCTTCAGCCCTGAGGGAACCGGAAGCCCAGCGGAACGGTAGGCTTCGAGAATTGGTTCCTTGATCCACCGAGCCAAGGTGGATTTGGAAGCTTGCGACCCTTTACGCTGACCAGCGACAAGGACAAAGAGTGCATCCGATCGGCGCAGGGGCGCCGTGCGGGAAATGTAGATTCTGAGTGCTCTCACTAGATCCAACAAATGCAAATCCTTTTCATATTGATGAACTGGATGAGGACACAAAGAAGGTAAGGAGATATCCTGATTGAGATGAAAGGGGGATACCACCTTAGGGAGAAACTCCGGAATCGGGCGCAGAACCACCTTGTCCTGGTGAATCACCAGGAAGGGAGATTTGCAAGACAGCGCTGCTAGCTCGGACACTCTCCGAAGAGAGGTGACCGCAACAAGAAAAGTCACTTTCTGTGAAAGGCGAGAAAGGGAAACATCCCTCATAGGCTCGAAAGGCGGCTTCTGGAGAGCAATTAGAACCCTGTTCAGATCCCAGGGCTCTAACTGCCGCTTGTAAGGAGGGACGATATGACAAACCCCTTGCAGGAACGTGCGTACCTGAGGAAGTCGTGCTAGGCGCTTCTGAAAAAATACAGATAGCGCTGAGACCTGTCCTTTAATGGAGCCTAGCGACAAACCTTTTTCCAAACCGGATTGTAGGAAGGAAAGAAAAGTAGGCAATGCAAATGGCCAGGGAGAAAATCCCTGAGCAGAACACCAAGATAAGAATATCTTCCACGTCCTGTGGTAGATCTTGGCGGAGGTTGGTTTTCTAGCCTGTCTCATGGTGGCAATGACCTCTTGAGATAACCCTGAATACGCTAGGATCCAGGACTCAATGGCCACACAGTCCGGTTCAGGGCCGCAGAATTCCGATGGAAAAACGGCCCTTGAGACAGCAAGTCTGGTCGGTCTGGTAGCGCCCCCGGTTGGCCTACCGTGAGGTGCCACAGATCCGGGTACCACGACCTCCTCGGCCAGTCTGGAGCGACGAGGATGGCGCGGCGGCAGTCGGACCTGATCTTGCGCAGCACTCTGGGCAACAGTGCCAGAGGAGGGAACACATAAGGTAGCCGGAACTGCGACCAATCTTGAACTAAGGCGTCTGCCGCCAGAGCTCGGTGATCGTGAGACCGCGCCATGAAAGCTGGGACCTTGTTGTTGTGTCGGGACGCCATTAGGTCGACGTCCGGCATCCCCCAGCGGCGACAGATCTCCTGAAACACGTCCGGGTGAAGAGACCATTCCCCTGCGTCCATACCCTGGCGACTGAGAAAATCTGCTTCCCAGTTGTCCACGCCTGGGATGTGAACTGCGGATATGGTGGATGCCGTGTCTTCCACCCACGTCAGAATCCGCCGGACTTCCTGGAAGGCTTGCCGACTGCGTGTTCCTCCTTGGTGGTTGATGTATGCCACCGCTGTGGAGTTGTCCGACTGAATTCGGATCTGCTTGCCTTCTAGCCACTGCTGGAAGGCTTGTAGGGCAAGATACACTGCTCTGATTTCCAGAACATTGATCTGAAGGGTGGACTCTTGCTGAGTCCACGTACCCTGAGCCCTGTGGTGGAGAAAAACCGCTCCCCACCCTGACAGACTCGCGTCCGTCGTGACCACCGCCCAGGATGGGGGTAGGAAGGACTTTCCCTTTGACAAGGAGGTGGGAAGAAGCCACCACTGAAGAGATTCCTTGGCCGCCTGAGAAAGGGAGACGTTCCTGTCGAGGGACGTCGACTTCCCGTCCCATTGGCGGAGAATGTCCCATTGTAGTGGACGCAGATGAAACTGCGCGAAAGGGACTGCCTCCATTGCTGCTACCATCTTCCCTAGGAAGTGCATGAGGCGTCTCAAGGGGTGTGATTGGTCTTGAAGGAGAGATCGCACCCCTGTCTGTAGTGAACGCTGTTTGTCCAGCGGAAGCTTCACTATCGCTGAGAGAGTATGAAACTCCATGCCAAGATATGTTAGCGATTGGGTCGGGGTCAGATTTGACTTGGAAAAGTTGATGATCCACCCGAAACTCTGGAGAGTCTCCAGTGCAACGTTCAGGCTGTGTTGGCATGCCTCTTGAGAGGGAGCCTTGACAAGCAGATCGTCTAAGTAGGGGATCACGGAGTGTCCCTGAGAGTGCAGGACTGCTACTACTGCTGCCATGACCTTGGTGAAGGCCCGTGGGGCTGTCGCCAGACCGAAAGGCAGAGCTACGAACTGAAGGTGTTCGTCTCCTATCACGAAGCGTAGAAAACGCTGATGCTCTGGAGCAATCGGCACGTGGAGATAAGCATCCTTGATGTCTATTGATGCTAGGAAATCTCCTTGAGACATTGCGGCGATGACGGAGCGGAGGGATTCCATCCGGAACCGTCTGGTTTTCACGTACTTGTTGAGAAGTTTTAGGTCCAGAACGGGACGGAAGGATCCGTCCTTTTTTGGCACCACAAACAAATTGGAGTAAAAACCGTGACCTTGCTCCTGAAGAGGAACCGGGATCACCACTCCTTCTGCCTTTAGAGTGCACACCGCTTGCAGAAGAGCATCGGCTCTGTCGGGAGGCGGAGACGTTCTGAAGAATCGAGTTGGAGGACGAGAACTGAACTCTATCCTGTACCCGTGGGACAGAATGTCTCTCACCCAACGGTCTTGGACCTGTGGCAGCCAAACGTCGCCAAAGCGGGAGAGCCTGCCACCGACCGAGGATGCGGAGAGAGGAGGCCGAAAGTCATGAGGAAGCCGCCTTGGTAGCGGGTCTTCCAGCTGTCTTTTTTGGGCGTGATTGAGCCCGCCAAGAATCTGAGTTCCTCTGATCCTTTTGAGTCCTTTTGGACGAGGAGAATTGGGACCTGCCCGAGCCTCGAAAGGACCGAAACCCCGACTGTCCCCTCCTCTGTTGGGGTTTGGTTTGTCTGGGCTGAGGTAAGGATGAATCCTTACCCTTGGACTGCTTAATGATTGCATCCAAACGCTCACCAAACAGTCGATCACCAGAAAATGGTAGACTGGTTAAGCACTTTTTGGACGCAGAATCTGCCTTCCATTCCCTTAACCATAAGGCTCTGCGTAGAACCACGGAGTTGGCTGACGCCACTGCCGTACGGCTCGTAGAGTCCAGCACAGCATTAATCACGTAAGACGCAAATGCAGACATTTGAGAGGTTAAGGATGCCACCTGTGGAACAGATGTACGTGTGACCGTGTCAATCTGTGTGAGACCAGCTGAAATAGCCTGGAGTGCCCATACGGCTGCGAATGCTGGAGCAAACGATGCGCCGATAGCTTCATAGATGGATTTCAACCAGAGTTCCATCTGTCTGTCAGTGGCATCTTTAAGTGCAGCCCCATCCTCCACTGCAACTATGGATCTAGCCGCAAGCCTGGAGATAGGGGGATCCACCTTGGGACACTGGGTCCAGCCTTTGACCACGTCAGGGGGAAAGGGATAACGTGTATCCTTAATCCGTTTGGAGAAACGCTTATCTGGGTAAGCGTGGTGTTTCTGGACTGCCTCTTTAAAGTCAGAATGGTCCAGAAAAGTACTTAATTTACGCTTGGGATATCTGAACTGGAATTTCTCCTGCTGTGAAGCTGACTCCTCCACCGGAGGAGCTGGGGGAGAAATATCCAACATTCTATTGATGGACGCTATAAGATCATTCACTATGGCGTCACCATCAGGCGTATCCAAATTGAGAGCGGTCTCAGGATCAGAATCCTGATCAGCTACCTCCGCCTCATCACACAGAGAGTCCTCCTGCTGGGACCCTGACCAGTGTGATGAAGTCGAGGGCCGCTCATAGCGAGCTCGCTTAGGCTGTCTGGGACTGTCGTCCGTGTCAGAGCCTTCACCCTGGGATGCATGGGACACCCCCATAGCCCGGAGCTGTTCCAATTGAGGGGGACCAGGGAGCAATGAGTCAACAGTGCCCCTGGTCTGAGTTACTGGTCTAGACTGCAAAGTTTCTAGAATTTTAGTCATAGTCGCAGACAATCTATCAGCAAAAACTGCAAACTCTGTCCCCGTCACCTGGACAGTATTCACAGGTGGTTCTCCCTGGGTCACCTCTAGCAGAGGCCCCGGCCGAGCAGTTGCCACAGGGGCCGAGCACTGCACACAGTGGGGGTCAGTGGAACCTGCCGGTAGAGTAGCCTCACATGCGGTGCAAGCAGCATAGAAAGCCTGTGCCTTGGCACCCTTGCTTTTTGCGGATGACATGCTGTAGTCTCCTCTGAGCAATATAGGAGGGTATATAGCCAAGAATCACTAGCGACCGTACAGTGCAATGTATTGCATGCAAGCATAAAAATACACATGTACACTTCGGCACTAAGTGGGGTCAGCACCAGAGGTGCCGCTTACCGCCCGCTCAAACGCGGGTGTGTGGTCGCCAGAATCCCGTGTCTGGGTCTCCCAGAATCTGTCTCCCCTCTCCAGCTCAGACTGAACATCAGGAATGGCTGCCGGCGTTCTGTGAAGAAGGGCAGACCGTGGGCGTGCCGCAGACAAAGTGCGGGAAACTGGCGTCCCACTGTGCCCAGTGTGAGGGCTGGAGTATGTAAAGTAGACTCCAGCCCTCTGCGCTGACATTCTGTACAGCGTCCCGCCCTTCCCCTGACTGGCAGGCCTGGGGGCGGGAACGAAACGAAACTAGGCCGCAAAAGCCGGGGACTCGATTAATAAGCGCGGCCGTCAAACATGCACGGCCAACGCGGAAGTCCCCGGCGCACTACAAGTCCCAGACGCGCCGCAGCAAACTAACAGCAGCGGCCGGCGCGGCAGTTCGCAATACATAGACTCACTCAGCAGAGCTGTAGTGAGTAGTGGCACAAGCGCGCGGCGTTGTTGTCCCCGGCGCACTAACACACCCAGCGATGCTGCAGTGTGTCTGCGTCTGTATGGGGACACAGAGTACCTTGATGTAGCAGGGTCCTGTCCCTGACGATACTCAGCTCCATATCCAGCCGATTTCCCAGGGGCTGTGGATGGAGCACGGTCTCAGTGCCTGGAGACCGGTAAAATCCCACTTCACCCAGAGCCCTAAGGGGGATGGGGAAGGATGCAGCATGTGGGCTCCAGCCTCCGTACCCGCAATGGGTACCTCAACCTTAACAAACACCGCCGACAAAAGTGGGGTGAGAAGGGAGCATGCTGGGGGCCCTAGAATGGGCCCTCTTTTCTTCCATCCGACATAGTCAGCAGCTGCTGCTGACTAAACAGTGGAGCTATGCGTGGATGTCTGACCTCCTTCGCACAAAGCATAAAACTGAGGAGCCCGTGTTCCCACGGGGGGTGTATAGGCAGAAGGGGAGGGGCCTTACACTTTTAAGTGTAGTGCTTTGTGTGGCCTCCGGAGGCAGTAGCTATACACCCAATTGTCTGGGTCTCCCAATTAGGAGCGAAAAAGAAACAAGTCGTTCTACAGAAAACCTCCATTCAGTGAAAAATTCATTCACAACAGGTTAAAACTGGGTTTAAAAAAAAACAAAAAAAAACAAAACGTATAATTAAAAATTGTTTTCTTGCCCATCTAAGCACAAACAGAAAATATGTGGTTTACAAAAACAGTAGCTATAACTGGATGAAACAGTATTGCCCTAACCTGGAGTACTGACATTGTGACAAGCCGCCCACCATTGGGTATATTCAGAAAGAGCAGATTTGCTGCAGAACTTTTTGAAAGTGGAAAATCCGTTGTACACATGTGAATGGGATTGTGTCTGCAGCATGTGCATGTACAGTCATATGAAAAAGTTTGGGCACCCCTATTAATGTTAACCTTTTTTCTTTATAACAATTTGGGTTTTTGCAGCAGCTATTTCAGTTTCATATATCTAATAACTGATGGACTGAGTAATATTTCTGGATTGAAATGAGGTTTATTGTACTAACAGAAAATGTGCAATCTGCATTTAAACAAAATTTGACCAGTGCAAAAGTTTGGGCACCCTTATCAATTTCTTGTTTTGAACACTCCTAACTACTTTTTACTGACTTACTAAAGCACTAAATTGGTTTTGTAACCTCATTGAGCTTTGAACTTCATAGGCAGGTGTATCCAATCATGAGAAAAGGTATTTAAGGTGGCCACTTGCAAGTTGTTCTCCTATTTGAATCTCCTATGAAGAGTGGCATCAAGGGCTCCTCAAAACAACTCTCAAATGATCTGAAAACAAAGATTATTCAACATAGTTGTTCAGGGCAAGAATACAAAAAGTTGTCTCAGAGATTTAAACTGTCAGTTTCCACTGTGAGGAACATAGTAAGGAAATGGAAGAACACAGGTACAGTTCTTGTTAAGCCCAGAAGTGGCAGGCCAAGAAAATTATCAGAAAGGCAGAGAAGAAGAATGGTGAGAACAGTCAAGGACAATCCACAGACCACCTCCAAAGACCTGCAGCATCATCTTGATGCAGATGGTGTCAATGTGCATTGGTCAACAATACAGCGCACATTGCACAAGGAGAAGCTGTATGGGAGAGTGATGCGAAAGAAGCCGTTCCTGCAAGCACGGCACAAATAGAGTCGCCTGAGTTATGCAAAAGCACATTTGGACAAGCCAGTTACATTTTGGAAGAAGGTTCTGTGGACTGATTAAACAAAGATTGAGTTGTTTGGTCATACAAAAAGGCGTTATGCATGGAGGGAAAAAAACACGGCATTCCAAGAAAAGCACTTGCTACCCACAGTAAAATTTGGTGGAGGTTCCATCATGCTTTGGGGCTGTGTGGCCAATGCCGGTACCGGGAATCTTGTTAAAGTTGAGGGTCGCATGGATTCAACTCAGTATCAGCAGATTTTTGACAATAAATGTGCAAGAATCAGTGACGAAGTTGAAGTTACGCAGGGGATGGATATTTCAGCAAGACAATGATCCAAAACACCGCTCCAAATCTACTCAGGCATTCATGCAGAGGAACAATTACAATGTTCTGGAATGGCCATCCCAGTCCCCAGACCTGAATATCATTGAAAATCTGTGGGATGATTTGAAGCGTGCTGTCCATGCTCGGCGACCATTAAACTTAACTGAACTGGAATTGTTTTGTAAACAGGAATGGTCAAATATACCTTCATCCAGGATCCAGGAACTCATTAAAAGCTACAGGAAGCGACTAGAGGCTGTTATTTTTGCAAAAGGAGGATCTACAAAATATTAATGTCACTTTTATGTTGAGGTGCCCATACTTTTGCACCGGTCAAATTTTGTTTAAATGCAGATTGCACATTTTCTGTTAGTACAATAAACCTCATTTCAATCCAGAAATATTACTCAGTCCATCAGTTATTAGATATATGAAACTGAAATAGCTGTTGGAAAAACCCAATTTGTTATAAAGAAAAAAGGTTAACATTAATAGGGGTGCCCAAACTTTTTCATATGACTGTATATAGGGAGATCCTATTCATATAAAACATGTCCACATGGCCAAAACCAAGCAGTCGTGCAAGAGCAGCTAAAAGATTGATAAAGGGGTCGGCCCATTAAAGTATGTCATCAGTAGAACTTGGAATAATAAGGTCCACAACTGGAAGTGTTAAAAAAAAAAAAAGTTCCTGCTATGTACTGTGTAATTGCCGTGTCTGATCACACCACAGCTCCTGGGCAGGAAAGGACAGAAAAGACTATAAAAATATTACAGCAGAGGATTGCAGATGACTCTGGAAGGCAGTGGTGTACCACCAATGGCCGCTGCCCACCCGACTGCTATGGGGCCTGGTGGGTGAGTGGGCCTGGCGCCGTCCATTGGCTGCTCGGTGCAGGTTCCGGTCAGTGACATTACGCCTACTTCCTGCTCTACCACCAACTCCGCTTTCTGGCTGAATTTGCATAAGCGCTCTGCCATAGCTTTTCCTCCCAGGGGGAGCTTCACTCCGAAAGCCATTGGTTCTTCTTGGCTCTGCTTTGATATTGGAGCAAGACATTGAGTACTAACTCTGGAGACAGTGAGCGGGGCCTAGCAGTGGTAATATTAAGATTGTTTTACTTCATTAATTTTAATGTGTCCCCATTAGTGATGGGTAAGCAGTACGGTGCTCGTAATGAGTGAACACCATGATGCACGAGTGCTCTCTACTCGAGTTGAGCCGGTCAGATGCTAGGACGAGCTCAACTCAAGCAACGTGGAAGTAAATGACTGGGCAGTTTGGCTCTCCGCCCACATACAGCCAGCCACAAACAGAGCATTTATGGGGCAGGGCGAGCGTTTTTTTTGTTTTGGTTTTTTTCTTGAGGGGGGGGGGGGTGCACTACATTTGAAGACGTTGCTTTTTACCCCAGTGAAAGCCATTCAGAGACTGCAAGTGTCTCTCTCTGGCGTGCCGATTGCCATCTTTCAGTGAAGTGAGCCCGTGCTTTGTGTTCGATGTTTCATGAACACCACATCTGAGCACCTGTGATACTCGGCCAAGCATCGTGAGTACCCGAGTTGGTTGGTTCCCTTTAAAACTCCTAAGGCTGCTTTCACACTACGCTTTTTTAACATGCGTCCTGAACGTTTTTTAACGCAAAAACGGATCCAGTGCAAATGCGTTTTCATTTTAATGCATTTGCAATGGACTCGCGTCAACATGCGTTCACCTGTGTTTGCGTGCGTTATAGTGAGGATCCAGCGACTTACAGTTTTTTTAACTTTTTTCAAAAACGCTACTTGTAGCGTTTTTGAGCTGCGTCCAAATACTGCAAATTGCTGGATCCTGACTATACTGCACGCAAACGTATGTGAACGCTGGCATGCTGATAGACAGGATCCTGCTTGCTCTACTGAGCATGCCCAGAACCAGCCTGGTGTGATCAGTAGAGATGAGCGAACCGGTCGCGGTTCGGCTCGAGGTCGGTTCGCCGAACGGGGGTCCTGTTCGAGTTCGGTTCGTCGAACGTTCGACGAACCGAACTCGAACCAATAGGCTATAATGGGAGGCAATCACAAACACATAAAAATGCATTATAAATGTACACAAACAGTTAATAAACATTGCCATAACACTTACCGGTCCTCGCGATCCCTTCTGCACTCTGTCTCCTGCCGCTATTCCATCCGATGATCGCTGAATCCTCCCGGTGACGGCACTGCCAGCAGAGATGCAGGACCTATCGTGACGTCAAAATAGCCATGTGACCAGTCACGTGGCTATTATCTCATTGGCTACAGACTGGTCACATGACTATGACGCGTCATGTAGGACCTGCGAGTGCATCTCTCCGGTACACGGTGCACACTCCATCCAGGACTGTATGCAGAAGTTTTTTGCTCCCTGAAAAAATTATGTGGGCTTCGCCATATTTTTGTATGCTAGCCAGGTACAGCAGGCAGGTACGGCTGCCCCCAACCCCCAGTTGCCTATTTGTACCCGGCTGGGAACCAAAAATAAAGGGAAGCCCTTTTTTTATTATTTCATGAATTTCATGAAATAATAAGAAAACAAATGACGTAGGCTTCGCCCCATTTTTGTGTCCAGCCAGGTACAACTAGGCAGCTGGGGATTGGAATCCGCAGCACAGGTTGGCCTGAGCTTTCTGGGCCCCACTGCTGCGAATTGCAGTCTGCAGCTGCCTCAGAAAATGGCATTTTCATAGAAGCGCCATCTTCTGGCACTGTATCCAACTCTTCCAGCACCTGCCTGCTATACCTGGCTAGCATACAAAAATATGGCGAAGCTCACGTCCTTTTTTTGTAGTTTTTTGGCAAAAAAAATAAAAAATGCTTACCTTCACTGGCAATGGAAAATCCAGGGAACACCAAGCAGTGGGGGTTAGCAGCCAGTAGCTGCTTGGATTACCCTTAGCTAGCAATACAAAAAATGCAGCGGGAGCCCATATATATTTTTTTTAATTATTTATTTATTTAAATAACTAAAAATAAAATGGGCTTCCCTGTATTTTGATTGCTGGACATCAGTGTTGTAAAAATAAATCTTTAAAAAAAAATGACGTAGCGCTCCGCGGTATTTTTGATTCTCAGCGCAGATAAAGCAGACAGCTATGGGTTGCCACCCCCATCTGCCTGCCGTTACCTTGGTTGGCAATCAAAATACAGGGAAGCCCATTAATTTTTTCTACTTAAAAAATAGTTAAAAAAAAAAAAATGACGTTGGGTCCCCCCCATTTTTGATAGCCAGCTAGGGTAAAGCAGACGGCTGTAGCCTGAAAACCACAGCTGGCAGCTTTACCGTGGTTGGGGATCCAATGTGGAGGTCCCCTCAGGCTCTTTTTTATAATTATTTTATAAATATTAATAATTACACAATAAAAGTTGGATCACCAACCAAGGTAAAGCGGACAGCTGTGGTCTGGTATTCTCAGGGTGGGAAGGTCCATAGTTATTGGGCCTTCACAGCCTAAAAATAGCAGGCCGCAGGCACCCCAGACGTGGCGCATCCACTAGATGCGCCAATCCTGGCACTTCACCCCAGCTCATCCCGTGCCCTGGTGCAGTGGCAAACGGGGTAATAAATCGGGTTGATACTAGCTGTAAAGTAACCTGAGATCAAGCCCAGCTGTTTGTGATGTCATGGCGTCTATTAGATACCCAACATCATAAACTGTCAGTACTAACAAACAAAAAAAAAAAAAAAAAAAAAAAAAAAAAAATCGACAAAAGAAATTTGAAAAAAAAGTCCCCAAAACATTTCCTCTTTCACCAATTTATTGTAAGAAAAAAAATAAAGGGGTCCCACGACAACTCTGGACCGTCTAGAATATGGGGGGGGAGACACTCAGGGAACGTATCCCCCATTTTCTAGGAGTGCGGACCCTTCATGTGAGGAGTGTGGGTGCAATGAATCTGCACTCACTCTTTTCGGGTCCACAGCAGCAGAGTCCATGTCGTAATGGTTGCTACCAAAGCTGCAATGCCCTGCTCATGAGGTAAGGGCATGCCTAATCAGGAGAACTACTGTAGAGGAAGCTCTGCTCACTGGTATATAGGTGCTCAGGGGTAATAATAGATAAAATTAGTGAGTAAAGGCCCCGTCACACTAAGCAACATCGCTAGCAACATCGCTGCTAACGAACAACTTTTGTGACGTTGCTAGCGATGTTGCTGTGTGTGACATCCAGCAACAACCTGGCCCCTGCTGTGAGGTCGTTGATTGTTGCTGAATGTCCTGGGCCATTTTTTAGTTGTTGCTGTCCCGCTGTGAAGCACAGATCGCTGTGTGTGACAGCGAGACAGCAACAACTAAATGTGCAGGCAGCAGGAGCCGGCTTCTGCAGACACTGGTAACCACAGTAAACATCGAGTAACTAAGAAGCCCTGTCCTTGGTTACCCGATATTTACCTTTGTTACCAGCCTCCGCCGCTCTCACTGTCAGTGCCGGCTCCTGCTCTGTGCACATGTAGCTGCAGGACACATCGGGTTAATTAACCCGATGTGTGCTGTAGCTAGGAGAGTAGGGAGCCAGCGCTAAGCAGTGTGCGCTGCTCCCTGCTCTGTGCACATTCAGCTGCAGTACACATCGGGTTAATTAACCCGATGTGTGCTGTAACTAGGAGAGCAGGGAGCCAGCGCTAAGCGGTGTGCGCTGCTCCCTGCTCTGTGCACATGTAGCTGCAACACACATCGGGTAATTAACCCGATGTGTGCTGTAACTAGGAGAGCAGGAAGCCAGCGCTCAGTGTTCGCTGCTCCCTGCTCTCTGCACGTGTAGCTGCGTGCGCTGGTAACCAAGGTAAATATCGGGTTGGTTACCCGATATTTACCTTAGTTACCAAGCGCAGCATCTTCCACGCGGCGCTGGGGGCTGGTCACTAGTTGCTGGTGAGCTCACCAGCAACTCGTGTAGCCACGCTCCAGCGATCCCTGCCAGGTCAGGTTGCTGGTGGGATCGCTGGAGCGTCGCAGTGTGACATCTCACCAGCAATCTCCTAGCAACTTACCAGCGATCCCTATCGTTGTTGGGATCGCTGGTAAGTTGCTTAGTGTGACTGGACCTTTACCTCGGCACTCTAAATCTCCCAGACTAAGTCAGTAAGTCAGAACGGATAGTAATGCAAAATCACTATTTATTGGTCCGTATTAAAGAAAAAATTTTTTTTCATAAGCATATATGTTTTTGTCCAAAACAAGTTACAAATGACGTTTCGGCCTGAGCCTTCGTCAGATTGGACTTATCTGCATGTAATCATGAAAAATGACAATAATCAGTATGACATAAGAGTGAGAGAACAATAACAAACTCGAACAATGTAGAGGTACAATTGGGATGCAGCAAAAAAATTGCAACACAGCAAGAAATGAAACACATGATACAAATGTCATAATACAGTACAAGGACAATATAGTAATGACAAATATGGGGTCAGAGTAGGCTTAGATAGCTCTGGTACGAAAGAGATGTCAATCATAAAGTAACATGTGCAGTAGGTGTAGAGCTACACTATGCATGGCAGAGCTAACGGAGAAAAAGTGGAGAGAAAAAGTGGAGAGAAAAAGTGGAGAGAAAAAGTGGAGAGAAAAAGTGGAGAGAAAAAGTGGAGAGAAAAAGTGGAGAGAAAAAGTGGAGAGAAAAAGTGGAGAGAAAAAGTGGAGCACCCTTTGGTGCCTTTCATGTGGCACTAAGGGGTGCTTAGCTTTGTATTTAGCCAAAAAAATGGAAAAAAAAAAATGACGTAGGGTTCCCCCTAGTTTTGTAGCCAGCTAGGGTAAAGCAGACGGCTGCAGCCTGCAGACCACAGCTGGCAACCTCACCTTGGCTGGTAATCCAAAACTGAGGGCACCCCACGCTGTTATTTTAAATTAAATAATTAAAAAAAAAAAAAAAAACACGTAGGGGTCCCCCAAAATTGGATCACCAGCCAAGGTAAAGCAGACAGCTGGGGTCTGATATTCTCAGACTAGTTTTGTAATAGCAGAAACGTAGTTAATATCAACCTTAATTATTTTCAAAATGTCAACCAGCAAGGTCTTAAATCACATAAGTCTCCTAGGAGACACTAGTATAAAAATAAAACTTAACATTTAATATGTTGATTAAAAAGTGAACAGGGTCACTGAAAAACGTGACATACTAAACACAAAAACAAAAAATACACATATGGTGTTTGATCACAGCCCCACACGTATTATCATAAAGGTGCACTAGCACACCATCACACCCAGTACCAATGTCAGGCCATTCGAGAATCAACACCAATGTATATGACACATTAGTATGTCCATACAAGCATCATGGACATGGAGACCTAAAAATTAACCCCTTGTTAAACTATCCTAGGAACTAACCACCTAATATAGGGGTACCCAGAAATAGAAGGGGAACAGGTCTCGCTATAAGTAGCGGGCTATATTAATGCAGCAAACCTGGAACTCGACTGTCATAGATCGAGTATACTTGTTTCCTTGATTTGTTAATTGAAACGCGTCGGAAGTTATATGTGTACATTGATGGAAGTTTTCACCTAAAAATGCATTAACAAATCAAGGAAACAAGTATACTCGATCTATGACAGTCGAGTTCCAGGTTTGCTGCATTAATATAGCCCGCTACTTATAGCGAGACCTGTTCCCCTTCTATTTCTGGGTACCCCTATATTATGTGGTTAGTTCCTAGGATAGTTTAACAAGGGGTTAATTTTTAGGTCTCCATGTCCATGATGCTTGTATGGACATACTAATGTGTCATATACAGTTAGGTCCAGAAATATTTGGACAGTGACACAAGTTTTGTTATTTTAGCTGTTTACAAAAACATGTTCAGAAATACAATTATATATATAATATGGGCTGAAAGTGCACACTCCCAGCTGCAATATGAGAGTTTTCACATCCAAATCGGAGAAAGGGTTTAGGAATCATAGCTCTGTAATGCATAGCCTCCTCTTTTTCAAGGGACCAAAAGTAATTGGACAAGGGACTCAAAGGGCTGCAATTAACTCTGAAGGCGTCTCCCTCGTTAACCTGTAATCAATGAAGTAGTTAAAAGGTCTGGGGTTGATTACAGGTGTGTGGTTTTGCATTTGGAAGCTGTTGCTGTGACCAGACAACATGCAGTCTAAGGAACTCTCAATTGAGGTGAAGCAGAACATCCTGAGGCTGAAAAAAAAGAAAAAATCCATCAGAGAGATAGCAGACATGCTTGGAGTAGCAAAATCAACAGTCGGGTACATTCTGAGAAAAAAGGAATTGACTGGTGAGCTTGGGAACTCAAAAAGGCCTGGGCGTCCACGGATGACAACAGTGGAGGATGATCGCCGCATACTTTCTTTGGTGAAGAAGAACCCGTTCACAATATCAACTGAAGTCCAGAACACTCTCAGTGAAGTAGGTGTATCTGTCTCTAAGTCAACAGTAAAGAGAAGACTCCATGAAAGTAAATACAAAGGGTTCACATCTAGATGCAAACCATTCATCAATTCCAAAAATAGACAGGCCAGAGTTAAATTTGCTGAAAAACACCTCATGAAGCCAGCTCAGTTCTGGAAAAGTATTCTATGGACAGATGAGACAAAGATCAACCTGTACCAGAATGATGGGAAGAAAAAAGTTTGGAGAAGAAAGGGAACGGCACATGATCCAAGGCACACCACATCCTCTGTAAAACATGGTGGAGGCAACGTGATGGCATGGGCATGCATGGCTTTCAATGGCACTGGGTCACTTGTGTTTATTGATGACATAACAGCAGACAAGAGTAGCCCGATGAATTCTGAAGTGTACCGGGATATACTTTCAGCCCAGATTCAGCCAAATGCCGCAAAGTTGATTGGACGGCGCTTCATAGTACAGATGGACAATGACCCCAAGCATACAGCCAAAGCTACCCAGGAGTTCATGAGTGCAAAAAAGTGGAACATTCTGCAATGGCCAAGTTAATCACCAGATCTTAACCCAATTGAGCATGCATTTCACTTGCTCAAATCCAGACTTAAGACGGAAAGACCCACAAACAAGCAAGACCTGAAGGCTGCGGCTGTAAAGGCCTGGCAAAGCATTAAGAAGGAGGAAACCCAGCGCTTGGTGATGTCCATGGGTTCCAGACTTAAGGCAGTGATTGCCTCCAAAGGATTCGCAACAAAATATTGAAAATAAAAATATTTTGTTTGGGTTTGGTTTATTTGTCCAATTACTTTTGACCTCCTAAAATGTGGAGTGTTTGTAAAGAAATGTGTACAATTCCTACAATTTCTATCAGATATTTTTGTTCAAACCTTCAAATTAAACGTTACAATCTGCACTTGAATTCTGTTGTAGAGGTTTCATTTCAAATCCAATGTGGTGGCATGCAGAGCCCAACTCGCGAAAATTGTGTCACTGTCCAAATATTTCTGGACCTAACTGTACATTGGTGTTGATTCTCGAATGGCCTGACATTGGTACTGGGTGTGATGGTGTGCTAGTGCACCTTTATGATAATACGTGTGGGGCTGTGATCAAACACCATATGTGTATTTTTTGTTTTTGTGTTTAGTATGTCACGTTTTTCAGTGACCCTGTTCACTCTTTAATCAACATATTAAATGTTAAGTTTTATTTTTATACTAGTGTCTCCTAGGAGACTTATGTGATTTAAGACCTTGCTGGTTGATATTCTCAGACTAGGGAGGTCCATGGTTATTGGACTCTCCCCAGCCTAAAAATAGCAGGATGCAGCCGCCCCAGAAGTGGCGCATCCATTAGATGCGCCAATCCTGGAGCTTCGCCCCAGCTCATCCCGCGCCCTGGTGCGGTGGCAAACGGGGTAATATATGGGGTTAATACCAGATGTGTAATGTCACCTGGCATCAAGCCATGGGGTTGGTGAGGTCAGGCGTCTATCAGATACCCGACATCACCAACCCAGTCAGTCATAAAAAAAAATAGACGACAAACACATTTTTATTTGAAAAAACACTCCCCAAAACATTCCCTCTTTAACCAATTTATTAGAAAGAAAAACAAATCCAGGTCTGGTGTAATCCAAGGGGTTGCCATGACGATCCACACTCTCCCAGTCAATGAAGAGCAGGATGTTCCCCATTGGCTGGGAGAGCAGTGCAGTGACCTGAGCTAACATCAATGGGTCAGCCCAGGTCACTGCAGGGGATGACAAGTGCTGCTGTCAGCGAGGTACGTTACCTGCGCTGATCTCCAGCACACTGACAGCCCCTGTCACTGAGTTCAATGACCGGCGCCTTCACACCAAGTATCGCGAGAGGCCCGTGACGTCACCGCTAGTCAGTCTCGGGTCGGAAGCGAGAGAAGGTGATGTGACAAGCGGCGGCCATGGAGGACAGTGACAGCGCTGAGGTCGGGACTTCATCACCGCAGGTAAGCCGAGCGGGACCGTGTGTGTGTGTGTGTGTGTGTGTGTGTGTGTGTGTGTGTGTGTGTGTGTGTGTGTGTGTGTGTGTGTGTGTGTGTGTGTGTGTGTGTGTGTGTGTACACATGCCGTGGGCAGGAGGGGGTGGAGCGAGCTGAGCGGGGAAGTGTGGGCTTCCTGCACGTAACTAGGATAAACATCGGGTTACTAACCAAAGCGCTTTGGTTGGATACCCGATGTTTATCTTGGTTACCAGCTTGTGGCAGGCTGCCAGCGATGGCTCCTGCACACTGTAGCTGTAAAAAGCCCTGCTTTTTGCTGCTAGAACCGTTCTTGAACGTATCTAGAACTATCGAGCTTTTGCAAAAAGCTCGAGTTCTAGTTCGATCTCGAACAGCCCCCAAAATCACTCGAGCCTAGAACTGGAGAACCTCGAACCTCGAACCGCGCTCAACTCTAGTGATCAGTCTCTCTCTTCCCCCTCCTGAGAGCTGCGAACACTCGTAACAAAGATAAATATCAGGTAACCAAGCAAAGCGCTTCTCTTAGTTACCCGATGTTTACGTTGGTTACGTGTGCAGGGAGCCCGGCTCCTAGCACCTACGGATGCTCGTAACCAATGTAAATATCGGGTATCCAAGCAAGTTACCCGAAGTTTACCTTGGTTACGAGCCTCCGCAGCTGTCAGAAGCCGGTTCCCAGTCTGTCACGTTCAGTTCCACTGACTCCCGATCACATGACTCCAATGCCCGCCCATAAACTTAAAGTGACAGGAGCCTGCAAAATAACATGCTTTTGCATGCGTTTTTTTTGCTGTAAAAGCAGAATCCGCTTTTACAGCAAAAAAACGTTCATGACGCATGTTAAAAAAAAACGTAGTGTGAAAGCAGCCTTAGAGAACAGTCAGTTGTGCAAAAAGTACTGAAACACTGAATATCCATGTGCATCAATAAGGTTAGAGGTCACATTAAGTTCACCTGAAAAGGTTAGAGGGCATTTTAGGATCATCCAGAAAATTCACCCAAAAGCCAAAATCCCCAACTTTTTGTGAGTAATATATGTTCAGGCTTTCAAATGTGTTATAACTGATCCAGGTTTCCAAAAATGCAGATTGGTTAAAGTTTTCAGACCATTCTTCAGGCGTTTTCAGCAGGGCTGTGGAGTCGGAGTCGGAGTCGTGGAGTCGGAGTCGGAGTCGGAGCTCATTTTGGTGGAGTCGGAGTCGGAGTCGGAGTCGGTATAAAATGCACCGACTCCGACTCCTAAAATATATAATAAATTGGGGACAGGAGTGCAATGCAGAATGTGCTGAATATTTTACTAAATAATAACATTTAGTATAATGCTTATATTTAAGTGAAACATTTATTGTAGTACAATGTGAACATCAGACATTTAATTGTTTTTATGATACAATAATCAAGATATTTGGATAGAACATAAAATATTTATTGGAATACAACTTTAGAACACAAAAAACTAATAAATTGTAAATATGTAATATATATATATATATATATATATATACACACAGTGTATATACACACACAAGATATATATGTAATCTACTGTATATTACATAGTGTATTACATATTTACAATTTATTACAGTTTTTTGTGTTCTAAAGTTGTATTCCAATAAATATATTTTATGTTCTATCCAAATATCTTGATTATTGTATCATAAAAATTATTAAATGTCTGATGTTCACATACACATATTCATGTACTACAATAAATTTTTCACCTAACTATAAGCAATATATGTAGGAGTCGGAGTCGGAGCCGGAGTCGGAGTCGGAGTCGGTGCAAGAGAATTTGAGGAGTCGGAGTCGGAGTCGGAGTCGAAGGTTTGGCTTACCGACTCCACAGCCCTGGTTTTCAGCTAGGAGGACGCTTTGTATGTTACAATAAAAGTAAAAGGGGGAAATCGGAGGGGGAGGAACACTCCAGTTTTACTCATTGCTTAATAGACTTGCAAATCTCCACAAATATAGTAAAAACTTGAAAAATAAAATAAAAAAAACAAAAATCTTAAAGTGAACCTCACAGCTGATATGATACAATGTTGTAGGTACATATAGGCTTCTAGGCTGTGTGCGCACGCTGAACTTTTGGCGCAGAAATTTTTGGCACCAAGAAGAAACAAAGAAGAAATGATCCAGCTTCCATATTTTTTTTCTATACAGTGTCTAATCATATCCTGTCCACCGCAATTAACTTGAGAACGGTGGCAGCTATAGGCATAGAAGTGGTGTCTAGGTATAGTAAAGTAGCCATGCGTTACGCAATGAAACCACATATAACGCCACCTGGTGGAAATCAACGGAGTTAGCATTTTTATCTTGAAAAACAGAACGAGATAGAGGAAAAAAAAAAGTTTATTAATAAATTGAAGGCCATCATCAATTCAATACGAATCGACACCTTGCATACAGAAATGCTATGATATGAAACCCATGACCCCTCCAAAACATTGAATGCTGGTCACGCATATGGCGCTCATTTAACTTTTATGCTCAAATGGCCACCGTCAGCTGCAATGCACATCTGGACTCTGGACAGCATACTGCATCTTGCTGAACATCGTGCAATATGGTGGGTGACACGTTTGCACAAGCATCTGTGATATGTCGTCGTAGGTCCTGCAATGTTGGTGGAGGGGTCGCATACATCTGCTGTTTGATGTGATCTCACAGAAAGAAGTAAAATGGAGGTCAGGTCAGGTGAGCGTGGAGGCCACGCCACACAGCCACCATACCCAATGACTTGTAGGAAGGTCTCCATGAGGTATCGTTTCACGTCCGCAGCCTTGTGAGTTTTACACGTTCTAATCATAGCATTTCTGTATGCAAGGTGTCGATTCATATTGAATTGATGATGCCCTACAACTTTGTAATTCACTTTTTTTCTCTATCTTGTTCCGTTTTTGAGATAAAAATGCCAACTCTTGTTTTCCACCAGGTGGCACAATAGGGGGTTTCATTGCGTAGCGCATGGCTACTTTACTATACCTAGACACCACTTCTATTCCAATAGCTGCCGCCGTTCAAGTTAATGGCGGTGGATAGGATATGGGTGGACACACTGTATAATAAAATTCACCTTTATTGGTAATTTATTTAAAATCATCCAAGAAAATATTGCATGATTCATGAGTAATATAGCAGGTCCATAGGAGTCGTAAGGCTCACACCAGACACGTTTCGAACGTAACGCTCTTAGACTTTGTGAAATCTGCATCTTGTGGCAGAAAAACGCAACAAACAACGCATGCTTTTTTTGTGTGAAATCAATGGCTGGAAGGACTACAAAACGCAGGAAAAAAAAAACAAATTAACATTTTGCAGATTTTTTTTCTGCACCTAAAACTGCAAGGAAAAAAAAAAAAAAAAAAAAAAAAAGAGCAACGTACGCAGAACACTTCAGAATGCTTATTCACTTTGCCGTTGATAAGGAAAATTATGGAAATTTGGACCACAAACTGCACCAAAACACGCAACAAAAACACTGCATGCACAAGGCCATAAAGTATGTTTATTTTTCCAAAACATTGCAGCTTTTCAGAAAGAATAGGAAAAAAGAAAAAAAAAAAACACGCGGAAAAAGACACTTCAGCAATCTGGCATTTACCACCTAATCTGATGGATATACTCTTTAAGTCCTTTAAAGCGTCTGTCACCACGTTTTTACCATCTGCCCTGCGGGTAGAATAAGGCCATGTTCACTCCCTGCATTTTTGCAGCCAAAATCTTCACTCTTGACAGTAAAAAAAAAAAAAAATGCTACATATAAAATAATGTGTGATTTGTCTACAATACTTAGTAATAAAATGATTTTTTATTCACCGAAACTGCCGCGCAAATGTTACGTTGCATTTTTTCTACTCTGGCATTGCTTGCTATGGGTGAAGATGCTGAAAACTGGTTAAAGAATTGACATGTTCCGGATTAAAAAAAAACAACAAAAAAAACTGCAGTTTTCAAATTCACTCGGGAAACAAAAAAAAAAAAAAGCTGTGTGTGCATGAGTTTTCTGAACCCTCAGCTTTTGCTGCTTTCACAGAAAAAAAAAAAAGCCACATGTGAACATAGCAAAACGCAGAGAGACCCCGATTCCAGTGATGTGTCCCTTACTAAGCTGCGTCCTTATAGTTTCGAATCAAAAGTAGACACTAAGCTGCCAATCAGTGGTGTGGGTGGTTATACAGGGCTTGTTATCGGGAAGATTAGCAGAATTGCAGAAAATAAAACTGTGATTTTAGGAAATGTTCAGCAGGAAGCCCAATAAGTAATACATCTCTGGAATCAGGGTCTGTGCCCCTGCACAAACCTTGGGACCCATTTCCTTAAAGGGAACCTGTCAGTTCCAATTTGAACCCAGAACCACGAGCAGTTCTGGGTGTATATTGCTATTCCCTGCTTAACAGTCCCTATATACACTAGCATAGATAAAGGGATCTTTAGAAAACGTATTTCTTATATCGTATGCTAATGAGCGCGGGGACTAGTCCCAAGGGCGTTGCTCCCCTGGCTAATCGACCCCATTAGCCGAAATCCAGCGTCAGATGGGATGGCGGCGGAGAGGTGAGTGAGATCTCCTGACGCTGCACATTCTTTAGCATGTCAGTACGCCCACAGGGGCTCATAGGGGCGTACTAACATGCTAATGGGGGCGACTGGCCGGAGAACTAACGCCCAGGGGGCTACTGCCCTCACTCATTAGCATACGGTAAAAAAGATCTTTAGAAATACTTTTTCTAAAGATCTCTTTATCTATGCTAGTGTATACAGGGACAGTCAGGCAGGGATTAGCAATATACACCCAGAACTGCTCATGGTTGTGGGTGCATATTGCACCTGACAGGTTCACTTTAAATAAGGCTATGTTTACACTAGAAAAATTATTTTTCTTAAGAAATTTCTTGAGTGAAGGATTAGCGCACCTGCGTTAAAAAACGCACCAATAACGCAGGTGCGTTTTTTTTCATGTTGGTCCCTGCGTTTTTTAATGCCTTTACAGCAATAAAGCACATTGAAAATGAAAAAAAGAAAAAAATAGATAATACAGAGATAAATATATGATAGATAGATAGAGGGATAGATAGATCGATAGATATTTAGGGGAATAGATCGATAATAGAGGGATATAGAAACAAAATAGATATTTAGGGGGATAGATAGATAGATAATAGAGGGATAGATATTCCAGCTTTATTTATGATGTTTCCCCCCACACATACTGCACTTCTCTCGTGTTCACATCAGCGGCCATGAGAAATGTCCTGTAGTTACCCGCAGCCTCGCTCAGGAGCCGCATTCAGCACTCGCTCCCTGACCGAGGCTGTGGAGAACTGTCACACGCGGCTGGAGCAGGGCTAGAAGCGCCACGGGACATCGCTGTGGATTACGTTGGAGCTGTGTGTTTCGGGGGGGTTAATAAACTGGAGAAAGATGGGCTTTGTCTTTTATTCAAAATAAAGGATTTTTCGGTGTGCGAGTGAGTTTCTTTACTTTCAGATTAGTGACGGCGTGTCACAGACGCTGCCATCACTAATCTTGGACTTAGCGGCAGCTATTGGCTGCCGTTAACTCTATATTACCTGGATTGCCCCCGCATCTCGGCATCTGGAAGAGCCGGGGACACTCCGGGACTCTCACATAATGGATGCGACACAGTCCCGGGGCAGCTGCGGGCTGATATTCTCGGCTGCGGGAGGGGGAGGGGGCATTAACCCTGTCCCTCACCCTCCCCAGCCTGAGAATAGCGGGTCGCCGCTGTGTGTATACCAGGCCGGAAGGTAAAAATACAGCGGCGCACACGCTTTTTTTTTTTTTCTCCTCTTCTTCCTCTTCTAGTGACATCACTTCCCTGCAAAACGCAGGGCAGGGATGTACACTATGTCCTGAAAACGCAAAATAACGTGGGTATAACACACGAATAACACACATCACTTGCTACCTGCGTTATTCCTGCGCTATTTCATGATTACATTACAGTCAATGGAGTGAAATAACGCAGTTAGCTGCAGAAAAGAAGTGACATGCTCATTCTTTTTCTTAAAAAAAATCTACTGAAAGAATTTTCTTAAGATAAAAACACAGTGCGCGCACAGCTAATTTTTTTCCCATAGGTTTTGCTGAGGAATGTCTGCAGAAAGGTTACAAGAATTTCTCAAGAAATTTCTGCAGCAAAAACGGACCAAAAACGCAGGTAAAATAACCGCAGTGTGTGAACATAGCCTGTTCTTTATACGCTTTTTTTCTTTCTTTAGAGCCACGTCTAAGTTTTGGCTAGAAAAAAACTGCACCAAGAGTAACGTGTGAATTCAATCTTCCCGCTGAGAAGACGCGGGGGCAGGATATGTGCAAGGCGTCTATTTCCATGCAAAGTACAACACCTGTACAAGAGTCCTGAAATAGCTGGCCCCATCTAAGCCGTTATTCACACTTCTGGTCCTGGTCTACATACACTGCAGTGGATCGAAATCACAGAGCAGGTGCCGAGCTTTTATAGTTTTCCTCCAAGTTCCACTCTTGGTTTCGCCGTACAAACACTGCAGTGTGAACGAGGCCTAATAATTATTGTACAGCTATAGTACAGGCGAGACTAAACACTTCACCAGTGGTAATGATATCACTATTTCCACCACACAGGCTCAGCAGACGACACAGGAAACATGCAATTCATAGGAAATGCTGAAAATTCTTTATTAATCGGGGGATCTATGGTGACAACTGCTCCGTAATTCTGTACTATGACAAGGGGCATGATTTAGAGCAGAGGCCAGGCTTCAAGCCCAATATCTAGCTCAGCACCATCATTAAAGCACAAACACGTCAGCAGATTCTCCAGATGCTAAATGGTGGCATCAAATTAGAGCCAGGAGGTTCCAGGCTCGGGCACACTGGTGTATAGCATCCGATGTGAGAATCAGATATGCCGATGACACTCAGCTCAGACTCTGCTGTGAGCGTGATCAGAGTCATTCACTGCGCTCCAGTTATCTCGCATTTGAGAATCGGATCACAGGTGCGGAGAAGAGAGTCATCTCTCCATTATGTGTTTCAGCATATATTGAGCTGCAAACCTATGACATTCGTGTGCAGTCCAATGTTACACACGAGCCCATAGACATCAATTCTCATCAGCAGCACGGTGGCTCAGTGGTTAGCACTGTTGCATTGCAGCGCTGGGGTCCTGGATTCAAATCCCCCCAAGGACAACATCTGCAAGGAGATTGTATGTCCTCCCGGTGATTGCGTGGGTTTCCTCCCACACTCCAAACACATACTGAAAAGGAAGTTAGATTGTGAGCCCCGATGGGGACAGTGATCATTAGGTCTGTACAGTGCTGTAGAATTAATGGTGCTATGTAAGTGAATAATAAAATACACAAACGAGTACTGTGGAACTTGTATGGTCCAGTGTCCGATGATGATTGATTGTAACAACTCCCATTATCCATACTTGTATGGGTCCTGGATGAGAGGTGGGGGGGGGGGGGGGTGTCTTATAAAAGAGGATTTTTTTTTCCATATCTTCTGGGCTATGGGGTGTGTGCTGCCCGCAAGATAACCCTGCCTCCAGTCTTCATTATACAGTGTTCTTCTTGCCCTTCTCTTCCCTGGTGTCCCTGTGACATCAGGTGCTCGGCCGGAAATTGTGCGCCTGCGCATTCTGCCTGCCATACATACCCTACACTGTGAAGCAGCGGTGACTCCCTTGTGCCCACAGAGGGGCAAAACAGTGCAGGGAGGGATGGCAGGCATAATGCGCAGGCACAAGATTTCCAGCTGCGTACCTGATGTCACAGGGACACCAGGGAAGAGAAGGGGAGGAGAAATCCTGTATAATGAACACTGGAGGCAGCTGTATCCTCCAGGCAGCACACACCCAACTAGCCCAGAAGATGGAATATATAAAAGAGGGGTTTTGCCAAACAACCCTTCATACAAGACATACAGGTATGGCAAATGTCACCTTTATGCCATCTGTGTGCCCATATTACAAAAAAAAAAAAAAAAAAAAAAGTGACATTCCTTTTAAAGGGCATACTGGGAGCTATAGATTCAGGCAATACAAATGTATATGGGTCTGACCCAACAACTAATGTACCATGTACCACTGAGGCTTGGGGTGCTGCGTTTCCGTGCCGCTGAGGCTTGGGGTGCTGCGTTTCCGTGCCGCTGAGGCTTGGGGTGCTGCGTGTCCGTACCGCTGAGGGTTGTCCTGCTGCGTGTCCGTACCGCTGAGGGTTGTCCTGCTGCGTGTCCGTACCGCTGAGGGTTGTCATGCTGCGTGTCCGTACCGCTGAGGGTTGTCATGCCGAGTGTCCGTACCGCTGAGGGTTGTCATGCCGAGTGTCCGTACCGCTGAGGGTTGTCATGCCGAGTGTCCGTACCGCTGAGGGTCGTCATGCTGAGTGTCCGTACCGCTGAGGGTCGTCATGCTGAGTGTCCGTACCGCTGAGGGTTGTCATGCTGAGTGTCCGTACCGCTGAGGGTCGTCATGCTGAGTGTCCGTACCGCTGAGGGTTGTCATGCTGAGTGTCCGTACCGCTGAGGGTTGTCATGCCGCGTTTCCGTATCGCTGAGGGTCGTCATGCTGAGTGTCTGTACCGCTGAGGGTTGTCATGCTGAGTGTCCGTACCGCTGAGGGTTGTCATGCCGCGTTTCCGTATCGCTGAGGGTTGTCATGCCGCGTTTCCGTATCGCTGAGGGTTGTCATGCCGCGTTTCCGTATCGATGTTGGTTTCTAGTGATGTATTCTTGTTCTGTTATTGGTACTGCTCTTGTACACATGAAACAATCCATATCTTGTAAAATTACAAGTTACGGATTGTTAAAAGGCCATGGTAATCAAGTGTTGTGCTGTTTGACAAGTTAAGGGTTACAATGTTAATTATCTCAGGAACATTAAAGGGGTGTGAAAAGTTTGTGACGAGTCTGCAGTCCCTCTGTGTGACTTCTCAATTCTCTCAGTATGCGCACTGCACGCTGTCAGGATTCTGTGGTAATGAGGGGGTCAGGAAACCACAAGTATAAAATTTGCATAAACGCAGTCATGTGCCGACTAGACTTGCATGGCCTTGCTACATGAAAATGAGTTGAGCGAGGCTGGACATGTCCAGTCGGAATGTGGTCAGAAGGAAAATTACATACTTATACTCACATGACCACTGCACAGGAGAATCTTAGTGTGCAGTGTATGAGCTGTGAGAATTCAGAAGTCTGCAGTCACAGAGTAACTGCCGACTTTCATCTAAAATCTAAACAACCCCTTTCATTTTAACAATAAGCACTGTAGCATGCCAAGCTTAACAGTGTAATATACCCACTGTCAGGATTCAGCTCTGCTTGCTGGTTCCAGCAGTCATCACATGACCACTCCAGTCATGTGACAACTGGCTTTTCTCAGTTTTTCTCTGAACATTGAGAGAATGAGGAGGAGGAGCTCGCTGCCATGTGACATGTGCAGATCGCAAATGAACGAGCGGCCATATAACCACTATTCACACCACTTGAAACTGAATTCAATTCAAATTCAAACTGAATTCTTGCACCGGGTGCCAGAAAACCTAGATACACCTCTGGCTTCTGCCACGTCTTTTGGTAGGAGAAAGACAGTAAGTGATATTTTTCCTAAACACCTCCCTCCCAGCAGTAATAAGAAATCAGACTCCTGTTTCTAAAAGGGGAAGCACCCAGCCTAATACAATCATTATAAATACTGTAGGAGTTGTGGGCCCCCCATTCCTACAGTCATGCTTCCCCTTCTAGTATTGCGGGGAGTTCAATGCTGAGATCTTCACTGAAGACAGATTTATCCTCAGAGTTGAGAATCTTGATAATGACTGATCAATTCTGGCAGAGAATGAAGCGAATTCTTTTTATAAGAAATATTACCAAGTTTCCTCTTTTAAATGTGTACTATTGGTTTAATTTGACTCATTGAAATCAAAACGTTTACACTTTAATAAGCACTCCCACTAACATTTTTCTGGTTTGTTTGTATATATGGATGTAATGTAGTGTGATAATGTACTCCCCTATCGCCGCTCTCTCCAGAGTCCAGCATTGGCCCTCTGCTTTTCTCAGTGACATCACTGCACATGAGACCTGGCGGCTCACTCTATTCTCTTTGTGGGAGTCTGAAGTGTCTTTTAGGCTGGAGTCACTAGTATGGCATCTGATGTGAAAGCATTGGATGCAATATGCTAGGGACCCTCGGCTCAGACTCTGCTGTAAGCGTGAGCAGAGTGTCATTATACTGTGATTCGATCTTGTGACCCCCCCATCTCCTCCATTGTCAGTTTGTGCATATATCGCACTGCACTTGGATGTCATCCGAGTGCAGTCTGATCTTTCATTCATAGACTTGTATGGGTGCAAGTCATGAAGTCATGAGAGACTAGCAGATAATTGCAGCATGCTGTGGATTTTTTCCTCAGTTTGATTAGGGCTGAGGAAAAACTCGCAGATCCGCGCTGTAGCATGGTCTTTACATGGGACCGTGCAATGTGAGATTCTCGCATTGCCCTCATGCAAGTCATATGCCAGTGTGACTATACCTTTACAATGTATGTCTATGCGTCCTCGCTCTGAGGCTCCATAGACTTTCATTGTATGTCTCTTCCATGTCACACAGAGCGCAGCATGACCCGGCCAGTCCGCAGAGTGGTGATATCACCGACAAGCGGTAGTATGTTAGTGGGAGTGCTTCTTAAAGTCCATGTTCCCATGTGTGAAAACGCTGATTTATTTTCCCCTGCTTTTTTTTTTTTTTTTTTTTTTATATCTACAACAAAATGTGCAATAGCAGTGTCCGGAGTCTTCCTAGGCGATGCTTCTTCGGGAAACCACTGGCAGACTTTATTCTGAGGCGGCTTTGCAGTTCTTGCCACCTGCATCTCTCATCCTATATTGTGAGATACAGAGAGCTGGCGGCTTCCCAGTGGAAGACCCTTAAGAAGGAGGATGTCACTTCATTTAAGCGCTTCAGAGTTTCCAAAAACTGAAGAAGTAGTTAAAAGTAATGACATAGAAGGTGCACAGCATTGCCGTTTTGACATTGCTGTGTGTTAGGCCAGTTTCAGACATCTGTGTTTCAGGTACGTGTGGCATCCGTTTTAAACACAGATGCCACACGTACCCATGTTATTATTTGCTGTTAATCACACGTTCGTGCTTTCACACGGACCATGTGACCTGTCATGACTCTGCACGCACACACGCAGCGCAAGTCCGTTTTTTCTCCGGCAGCACGGGTGTCACATGGATTGCACACTGATGTGATCCGTGTGACAAGTACCGGTGAAAACACAGGTCTTTTTAATAAAAATATTTTCTATATTTACCTGTATCCAGTGGTGCTGTCTCCAGCTCCTGACCCCGGCTCATTATACTCACTGAATATTCACTGCAGTGAGGAGCTGGAAGCCAGAGCATCGCTGGGGACTTCAATCACGGGGACCGCATCGCTGGGTGAGTATATTGGTGTGTGTGTGTGTGTGTGTGTGTGTGTGTGTGTGTGTGTTTTCAGTGTATACATGCATGTGGGCTGTGTGTGTCTCCTATGTGTGTATATCTAGTGTGTGTGTGTCTGTTGAGAACCTGGAAGCCGGAACATCGCGGGGACAATATCGGGGACTCACCACAATTCCCAATGAACTCTGATGAACCTGTGAAGCTGTAGAGCGGGTGTCATCAGGATGTAATCAGCGTTCATTGGGAACTCCAATGACCTCCTGGATGTCATTGTGCTTGCAGAATACTCACCTGTCCCCGCGGTGCTGTACCCAGTGCAGTCCCCAGAGCTGCTACAGCTTTTAGGTCCTGAGTGCAGTGAATAATCGATGAATATAATGAGCAGCGGTCAGGAGCGGGAGGCAGCAGAGCCGGAGAAAGCAGGTTAATATGCAAAATCGTTTTATTTCACAGACCTGTGTTTTCTCCAGTACCTATCACACGTATACAAAAACGGATGTCACACGTGTGACCATAACCATGCGTGTGACTGGTACCTGATTAAACACGGACGCCTGAAACCGGCCTAATGCTCATTTTATGGAGCACTTTTACAGCCAGATTCTTTTTTGTTCTTCATGTGGACAGCACATGGCCTTCACACTAATGGCATCCATGTACTTTTCACAGACTGATAAAAACTTGTTTAAGTTATTTTCAGTCAAGACCAAAAACAGATCAGAAGGAAAAAAAAAAAAATATCACAATAATTGGTACATGTTGCATGAAATCCTGAAAATCATGACATGAAAAATGGAAGCCTGGGTGAGGCCTATATATTCTCCAAACGTTAAAAAAGTTCATTAGTCTAAGACGCCCCTAGAATCACACAACACGTAGATATCACAGAACCACATGGAGGAGTCTAGTGATGGTCAGGGCAGCCACATCGTGTCTGTACCACCCTACTCACAATAGGCCTGACCAGTCCGTACTGCAAATCACAGTTATTGAAAGGTACAAAAACGAGTCTTACAAGCATATACGGCCTGAGCCGCCATGGAGCCCTATCCAAAGGCTGGGGTCAAATGCACACACACATACACTGCCTCATTGAATAACACGGGTCTGTTTTTATTTGATTGCACTTGTCCAATCTCTACGCTCCTGTCAGAGAGCCCTTTGGGTATCGTTCACAGTTTTATAGACAGAAAAATCCAAGCAAAAAAAAAACACTTTGGGAATGTTTTTGACACTTTTAGATTTTGGCTAAAGGACACGGCAAGTAAAACGGAGCAAGTGGAAAGTGAAAAAAAAAAATTGCATTCCACTTGGACCAATGTTACTCTGTGGGGGTCGAAGAAGAAGAAATCACTAACAGTTCCCAAGCAAAAGCGCTGCTAAAACGCTCAAAACCCCACCATGGCGTCACCTCAGCCCGGCCAGTGACTTGCATGGGAAAGTGTCATGAAGAGAACGCCTGAAGAATGCGGGGCTCACCTGTACAGGATGGTGAGATGGGGAGGCGGCTGCCCCTGCACACAGAGGGGGCACAGAGGCGCCATGGTGGTTATTTCGGGGTCTGCTGGCCATTGTGGGCACATACAGGGCAGCACTGGGTTTGCACGGTGTCATCAGGCTGCTATACCCCGGCAGGTTGGCATTGTACGCCCATCACTGGGAGTACTGACCGCCAACTCCAAACCATCCCCCTGTAGGCTACAAAAACCGCTGGAGTCTCTGAGCCGCGTCCACATACTAGAGCAGTGCAGCGCCGCACGCTGGGAGTTGTAGTGCCCTCAGCACAGCTAGTCCGGAGCACTGATGAAGTTCCCTGCACCCCCTAGAGCCCGCCATCACTGCCCGTTACCACCACTGTCCCGACCATTGCGCTCTCACCTGCGACCTCCGGAGCTCCCGCCAGCACCGTGCACATCCCGGTCACCGCGCCGCTGCTGAGCCAACTGCGGAGAGCACATCACTTCCCGAGCCGCTATCAGCCCCGCCCACCGAGGTATGAGCCACGCCCATAGTCAGGCAGTCCCACCCACTGAGGTTTCAGGCCCTGTAAACGGAGCAGTGCAGAGTCCCGCCCACAGAGGGATAGGCCCCGCCCACAGAGGTAAGTGCAGTAATTTTGTCCACTGATGTCTCAGGCCGCGCCCACTTCGCCATGCAGCCCCGCCCCGCTGATGTCCCAGGCCGCGCCGACTTAGGCTAGGCACGCACGTTGCTTTTTAGCTGCTTTTTTGCTGCTTTTTCAACTGCAGCGTTTAATGCCAAAATGGATGTGTTCTGCTTTTCAAGCAAAGTCTATGGGAATTTGGGTTTCTTGTCCGCACTATGCAGTTCAAAAAGGTGCCTTTTTGTGGCAGAAATTTGGTCAAAAACTCAGCTTTTCAGTGCAAAACCCAAATGGCAAAAACAACTGACATGTGAATTGTTTTTGCCATTTGGGTTTTGCACTGCAAAGCTGAGTTTTTGCCCAAATTTCTGCCACAAAAAGGCACCTTTTTGAACTGCAAAGTGCGGACAAGAAACCCAAATTCCCATAGACTTTGCTTGAAAAGCAGAACACAACCATTTTGGCATTAAACGCTGCAGTTGAAAAAGCAGCAAAAAAGCAGGTAAAAAGAAACGTGGGGACCTAGCCTTAGGCTATGTGCGCACGTTGCGTTTTTTTTCCGCGGAAACGCTTCGTTTTGAACTGCAGCGTTACTGCATGCGTTCAGCTTCCCCAGCAAAGTCTATAAGAAAGCAGAAAAATCAATGCACACGCTGCGTTTGTAAACGCAGCATTTTGGATGCCCAAAATCGCTGTGGAAAAAAAGCAGCATGTCACTTCTTTTGTGCGTTGTAGCTGCGTTCTCCACCCATTGAAATCAATGATGTTGGTCAGAACGCAACCAAAATGCACTTGGACTGCATTTTTGTTGCGTTCCGCATGCTTTAAAGGCAAGTCTTTTCAGTCTCTCTCTGTCAATCTCTGTCTGGATGTCGGTGAATCTCCCTCTGTCTGTCGGTCGGTCTCTTTCTCTGTCAGTTGGTCGCTCTGTCTGTCTCTCTCTCTCTCTGTCGGTCGGTCGGTCTCTCTGTCTGTCTGTCCCTCTCTCTGTCGGTCAGTCTCCCCCCCCCCTCTCTCATACTCACCATTCCCCGATCACCAGCGCGGCGCTGCACGGCATTCACACTGCTCCGGCGGCTTTTCCTCTTTTGAAAATGCCGGTCGCTCATTATTCAATCTCGTATTCCCTGCTTTCCCCGCCCACCGGCGCCTATTATTGGTTGCAGTCAGACACGCCCCCACGCTGAGTGACAGCTGTCTCACTGCAACCAATCACAGCCACAGGTGGGCGGGTCTATATCGTGCAGTAAAATAAATAAATAAATAATTAAAAAAAACGACGTGCGGTCCCCCCCCAATTTTGATACCAGCCAAGATAAAGCCACATGGCTGAAGGCTGGTATTCTCAGGATGGGGAGCGCCACGTTATGGGGAGCACCCCAGCCTAACAATATCAGCCAGGAGCCGCCCGGAATTGCCGCATCCATTACATGCGACAGTCCCGGGACTTTACCCGGCTCATCCCGAATTACCCTGGTGCGGTGGAAATCGGGGTAATAAGGGGTTAATGTCAGCAGCCCATAGCTGCCACTAAGTCCTAGGTTAATCATGACAGGTGTCTCCCCGAGATACCTTCCATAATTAACCTGTAAGTGAAAGTAAATAAACACATACACCCGAAAAAATCATTTATTTGGAATAAAAGACAAAAAAACACCCTCTTTCACCACTTTATTAAAATTCCCAAATACCCCTCCAGGTCTAGCGTAATCCAGAGGTCCTGCGACGCATCCAGGTCTGCTACATGAAGCTGAAAGGAGCGGCAGTAGAACACCTCCGCTCCTGTGAGCTCCACGCAGCAACTGAAGCGAATCACGCTGTCAGTGGGGACGTCACTGAGGTAATGCCGGTGTGTGTGCGGTGATGATGAGGACTGTAGTGTCGGGATGTGTGCGGAGATGTCGGCGGTAATGTCGGGATGTGGGCGGTAATGTCGGGACGTGTGCGGGGATGTCGGCGGTAATGTCAGGATGTGTCCGAGGATGTCGGGTTGTGTGCGAGGATGTCGGCGGTAATGTCAGGATGTATGCGGGGATGTCGGGATGTGTGCGGGGATGTCGGCGGTAATGTCAGGATGTGTGCGGGGATGTCGGCGGTAATGTCAGGATGTGTGCGTGGATGTCGGGATGTGTGCGGGGATGTCGGCGGTAATGTCAGGATGTGTTCGGGGATGTCGGCGGTAATATCGGGGTGTGTGCGGGAATGTCGGGTTGTGTGCGGGGATGTCGGCGGTAATGTCGGGATGTGTGCGGGGATGTCGGGGGTAATGTCGGGACGTGTGCGGGGATGTCAGTGGTAATGTCAGGATGTGTGCTGGAATGTTGGTTTGTGTTCGGGGATGTCGGCGGTAATGTCGGGATGTGTGCGGGGATGTCGGCGGTAATGTCGGGATGTGGGCGGTAATGTCGGGATGTGTGCGGGGATGTCGGGATGTGTGCGGGGATGACGGCGGTAATGTCAGGATGTGTGCGGGGATGTCGGCGGTAATGTCAGGATGTGTGCGGGGATGTCGGGATGTGTGTGGGGATGTCGGCGGTATTGTCGGGATGTGGGCGGTAATGTCGGGATGTGTGTGGGGATGTCGGGATGTGTGCGGGGATGTCGGCGGTAATGTCAGGATGTGTGCGGGGATGTCGGCGGTAATGTCAGGATGTGTGCGGGGATGTCGGCAGTAATGTCAGGATGTGTGCAGGGATGTCGGGATGTGTGCGGGGATGTCGGCGGTAATGTCAGGATGTGGGCGGTAATGTCGGGATGTGTGCGGGGATGTCGGGGGTAATGTCGGGATGTGTGCGGGGATGTCGGCGGTAATGTCAGGATGTGTGCTGGGAAGTCGGCAGTAATGTCAGGATGTGTGCTGGGAAGTCGGCAGTAATGTCAGGATGTGTGCGGGGATGTCGGCAGTAATGTCAGGATGTGTGCGGGGATGTCAGGATGTGTGCGGGGATGTCAGGATGTGTGCGGGGATGTCAGGATGTGTGCTGGGATGTCGGCGGTAATGTCAGGATGTGTGCGGGGATGTCGGCGGTAATATCGGGGGGTGTGCGGGAATGTCGGGATGTGTGCGGGGATGTCGGCGGTAATGTTGGGATGTGCGCGGTAATGTCGGGATGTGTGCGGGGATGTCGGTGGTAATGTCAGGATGTGTGCGGGGATGTCGATGGTAATGTCAGGATGTGTGCGGGGATGTCGGCAGTAATGTCAGGATGTGTGCGGGGATGCCAGGATGTGTGCGGGGATGTCGGGATGTGTGCGGGGATGTCGGCGGTAATGTCAGGATGTGTGCGGGGATGCCGGGATGTGTGAGGGGATGTCGGCGGTAATGTCAGGATGTGTGCGGGGATGTCGGCGGTAATATCGGGGGGTGTGCGGGAATGTGGGCGGTAATGTCGGGATGTGTGCGGGGATGTCGGGGGTAAAGTCGGGATGTGGGCGGTAATGTCGGGATGTGTGCGGGGATGTCGGCGGTAATGTCAGGATGTGTGCGGGGATGTCGGCGGTAATATCGGGGGGTGTGCGGGGATGTCGGGAAGTGTGTGGGGATGTCGGCGGTAATATCGGGATGTGGGCGGTAATGTCGGGATGTGTGTGGGGATGTCGGGATGTGTGCGGGGATGTCGGTGGTAATGTCAGGATGTGTGCGGGGATGTCGGCGGTAATGTCAGGATGTGTGCGGGGATGTCGGCAGTGATGTCAGGATGTGTGCGGGGATGTCAGGATGTGTGCGGGGATGTCGGGATGTATGCGGGGATGTTGGCGGTAATGTCAGGATGTGTGCGGGGATGTCGGGATGTGTGAGGGGATGTCGGCGGTAATGTCAGGATGTGTGTGGGGATGTCGGCGGTAATATCGGGGGGTGTGCGGGAATGTGGGCGGTAATGTCAGGATGTGTGCGGGGATGTCGGCGGTAATGTCAGGATGTGTGCTGGGAAGTCGGCAGTAATGTCAGGATGTGTGCGGGGATGTCAGGATGTGTGCGGGAATGTCGGCGGTAATGTCAGGATGTGTGCGGGGATGTAAGGATGTGTGCGGGAATGTCGGGAAGTGTGTGGGGATGTCGGCGGTAATGTCGGGATGTGGGCGGGGATGTCGGCGGTAATGTCAGGATGTGTGCGGGGATGTCAGGATGTGTGCGGGGATGTCGGGATGTGTGTGGGGATGTCGGCGGTAATGTCAGGATGTGTGTGGGGATGTGGGCGGTAATGTCGGGATGTGTGCGGGGATGTCGGTGGTAATGTCAGGATGTGTGTGGGGATGTGGGCGGTAATGTCGGGATGTGTGTGGGGATGTCGGCGGTAATGTCAGGATGTGTGTGGGGATGTGGGCGGTAATGTCGGGATGTGTGCGGGGATGTCGGTGGTAATGTCAGGATGTGTGCGGGGATGTCGGCGGTAATGTCAGGATGTGTGCGGGGATGTCGGCGGTAATGTCAGGATGTGTGCGGGGATGTCGGCAGTAATGTCAGGATGTGTGCAGGGATGTCAGGATGTGTGCGGGGATGTTGGGATGTGTGCGGGGATGTCGGCGGTAATGTCAGGATGTGTGCGGGGATGTCGGGATGTGTGAGGGGATGTCGGCGGTAATGTCAGGATGTGTGCAGGGATGTCGGCGGTAATATCGGGGGGTGTGCGGGAATGTCGGGTTGTGTGCGGGGATGTCGGCGGTAATGTCGGGATGTGTGCGGGGATGTCGGGGGTAAAGTCGGGATGTGGGCGGTAATGTCGGGATGTGTGCGGGGATGTCGGCGGTAATGTCAGTATGTGTGCTGGGAAGTCGGCAGTAATGTCAGGATGTGTGCTGGGAAGTCGGCAGTAATGTCAGGATGTGTGCGGGGATGTCAGGATGTGTGCGGGGATGTCGGCGGTAACGTCAGGATGTGTGCGGGGATGTCGGCGGTAATATCGGGGGGTGTGCGGGAATGTCGGGAAGTGTGGGGATGTCGGCGGTAATGTCGGGATGTGTGCGGGGATGTCGGGATGTGTGCGGGGATGTCGGTGGTAATGTCAGGATGTGTGCGGGGATGTCGGCGGTAATGTCAGGATGTGTGCGGGGATGTCGGCAGTAATGTCAGGATGTGTGCGGGGATGTCAGGATGTGTGCGGGGATGTCGGCGGTAATGTCAGGATGTGTGCGGGGATGTCGGGATATGTGATGGGATGTCGGCGGTAATGTCGGGATGTGTGCGGGGATGTCGGCGGTAATATCGGAGGGTGTGCGGGAATGTCGGGTTGTGTGCAGGGATGTCGGCGGTAATGTCGGGGGGTGTGCGGGAATGTCGGGAAGTGTGTGGGGATGTGGGCGGTAATGTCGGGATGTGGGCGGTAATGTCGGGATGTGTGCGGGGATGTCGGGATGTGTGCGGGGATGTCGGTGGTAATGTCAGGATGTGTGCGGGGATGTCGGCGGTAATGTCAGGATGTGTGCGGGGATGTCGGCAGTAATGTCAGGATGTATGCGGGGATGTCAGGATGTGTGCGGGGATGTCGGCGGTAATGTCAGGATGTGTGCGGGGATGTCGGGATGTGTGACGGGATGTTGGCGGTAATGTCGGGATGTGTGCGGGGATGTCGGCGGTAATATCGGAGGGTGTGCAGGAATGTTGGGTTGTGTGCAGGCATGTCGGCGGTAATGTCGGGATGTGGCCGGTAATGTCGGGATGTGTGCGGGGATGTCGTCGGTAATATCAGAGGGTGTGCGGGAATGTCGGGATGTGTGCGGGGATGTCGGGGGTAAAGTCGGGATGTGGGCGGTAATGTCGGGATGTGTGCGGGGATATCGGCGGTAATGTCAGGATGTGTGCTGGGAAGTCGGCAGTAATGTCAGGATGTGTGCTGGAAAGTCGGCAGTAATGTCAGGATGTGTGCGGGGATGTCAGGATGTGTGCGGGGATGTCAGGATGTGTGCGGGGATGTCGGCGGTAATGTCAGGATGTGTGCGGAGATGTCGGCGGTAATATCGGGGGGTGTGCAGTAATGTCGGGAAGTGTGTGGGGATGTCGGCGGTAATGTCGGGATGTGGGCGGTAATGTCGGGATGTGTGCGGAGATGTCGGCGGTAATGTCGGGATGTGGGCGGTAATGTTGGGACGTGTGCGGGGTTGTTGGCGGTAATGTCGGGATGTGTGCGGTGATGTAGGAACGTGTGCGGGGTTGTCGGCGGTAATGTCGGGATGTGTGCGGGGATGTCGGCGGTAATATCGGAGGGTGTGCGGGAATGTCGGGTTGTGTGCAGGGATGTCGGCGGTAATGTCGGGGGGTGTGCGGGAATGTCGGGAAGTGTGTGGGGATGTGGGCGGTAATGTCGGGATGTGGGCGGTAATGTCGGGATGTGTGCGGGGATGTCGGGATGTGTGCGGGGATGTCGGTGGTAATGTCAGGATGTGTGCGGGGATGTCGGCGGTAATGTCAGGATGTGTGCGGGGATGTCGGCAGTAATGTCAGGATGTATGCGGGGATGTCAGGATGTGTGCGGGGATGTCGGCGGTAATGTCAGGATGTGTGCGGGGATGTCGGGATGTGTGACGGGATGTTGGCGGTAATGTCGGGATGTGTGCGGGGATGTCGGCGGTAATATCGGAGGGTGTGCAGGAATGTTGGGTTGTGTGCAGGCATGTCGGCGGTAATGTCGGGATGTGGCCGGTAATGTCGGGATGTGTGCGGGGATGTCGTCGGTAATATCAGAGGGTGTGCGGGAATGTCGAGATGTGTGCGGGGATGTCGGGGGTAAAGTCGGGATGTGGGCGGTAATGTCGGGATGTGTGCGGGGATATCGGCGGTAATGTCAGGATGTGTGCTGGGAAGTCGGCAGTAATGTCAGGATGTGTGCTGGAAAGTCGGCAGTAATGTCAGGATGTGTGCGGGGATGTCAGGATGTGTGCGGGGATGTCGGGATGTGTGCGGGGATGTCGGCGGTAATGTCAGGATGTGTGCGGAGATGTCGGCGGTAATATCGGGGGGTGTGCAGTAATGTCGGGAAGTGTGTGGGGATGTCGGCGGTAATGTCGGGATGTGGGCGGTAATGTCGGGATGTGTGCGGAGATGTCGGCGGTAATGTTGGGACGTGTGCGGGGTTGTTGGCGGTAATGTCGGGATGTGTGCGGTGATGTCGGGACGTGTGCGGGGTTGTCGGCGGTAATGTCGGGATGTGTGCTGGAATGTCGGGATGTGTGCGGTGATGTCGGGATGTGTGCGGTGAAGATGATAATCAGGACGCCACACACAGACAGAGCCGCGGGATGACAATGAAGTCGGGTGCAGTTCACCCGAGTTCATTCTCATCGCGCGACTGTCTGTCTGTGTGTGCTGTCAGCCGGCATGTAGCAGAGCTGAATTTCCGGGGGAACGCACTGTCAAAATGCATCCAAAATGCATGCAAAACGTATGGAAAAAGCATCCAAAATGCATGCGTTGTGGATGAATTTTATTTTATAAACGCAGTGTCCAGTCTGCCAGAGGGTGCGTTCTTTTCTGCACTGCAGAGAACGCAACGTGCGCACATAGCCTAAGTGGGATGTAGTCCCTTCCACTAACGGCTCAGGCCTTGCACACGGAGCCCCACCCACATAGGTATACAGTCACGCCCACTTATGTTTCAGACTCCGCCTACTGAGTTTGCTGGCCCTACTTACGTATTCATGCAGTTCCGCCCACGAAGGTACGCAGTCCCGCCCACTGAAGTGTCAGGCCCACGGAGGTGGTCTCCTCTTATGAGACCGCTGCCAGTAGTTAGACAGTGGAAGTTGTGCAGGAGCCTGCGGACTGTTGAGGGTGATGGTGAAACTTCTCATAGAGCCACATTAGAGGGAACACTACCTGACATTGTATGGTGTGACGTCACGATGGAAAACTGTATGATGTCATTAGTGGTGGAAGTAGGGGTAGATAAGAGTAGCCTGTTAAACCCCCGATGTATCATGTGACATGTCACATGATCTTCTTTTGATTAATCATGTGATTAACAGGTGCACATTTGCAGATGCAAAATAAGATAGACATCTGTAGGTGTAGCACGCCGCGCACATTATATGCTGTACAATAGAGCAGGGTGGGCAATTAATCTTTCCACGGGCCACATGAGACCGTGACTAGTCTGGAGGGCCGCACTAATAGGCTGCAATGTATTCTGCTCCATATTAATTATAAGGCCTTGAGCACACACTGCGTTTTTATCCACATTTTTTTTTGCATTTTTGCTGCAGAAATTTCTTGAGAAAATGGTTGTAACTAGGGATGATCGAATACCCTATTATTCGATTCGACGAATACCTCACCGCTATTCGAGTATTTGCGAATATTTGACGCCCAATGTAAGTCTAGGGGAAACCAGAATAATTTCATATTGGACCCGTTGGTGAGCTGTGGTGACTGAGGAAGAGGCTGAAATGGATGGGAAAAGGCAGAGACAGGATTAATCCAAGATGACAGGTCGCACACTAACGCACCGCCCGCATTCACCCTTTTCCTCTGATTTCTGTCACATGTGCCATGACACAAGCGATAGAAAACTACTCTCTGGATCCAGCTAAGTCACCTCCCATTCCCCCCGGTGTCTCCCGGTGATCCCCCGCTGTTTTTACCTTTTTGCAGTGCTGATCCCCCGCATCCCTCCTCCTTCACAATAAATGCTGGGCGCATGCGCAGAGCGTGGCTGTCAGCAGCGCTTCCTGTGTTCAGTGAGAGCTGTGGAGCTGTGCTGGCTGCACGCACTCTGCTGCTGTAACCCGGGGAGGGTAGGTGCAGATTCTTTGCACCCACACTCCTCACATGGAGGGTCTGCACTCCTAGAAAATGGGGGACACGTTCCCTGAGTGTGCCCCCCATAATCTAGAAGGTCCAGAGTCATCTTGGGACTTTCAAAATGGATTACAGGGGATTTTTTTTTTCTTTACAGTAAATTGGTGAAAGAGGGAATTTTTGGGGAGTGTTTTTTCAAATATTTTTTTCTTTTTGTCGTCTATTTTTTTATTTCTACTTTTATTACTGACAGTTCGTGATGTTGGGTATCTGATAGATGCCATGACATTACAAACTGCTGGGCTTGATGTCAGGTGACATTACACATCTGGTATCAACCCCATTTATTACCCCGTTTGCCACCGCACCAGGGCACGAGATAAGCTGGGGCGAAGCGCAAGGATTGGCGCATCTAATGGATGCACCACTTCTTGGGCGGCTGCGGCCTGCTATTTTTAGGCTGGGAAGGTCCAATAACTATGGACCTTCCCACCCTGACAATACCAGACCACAGCTGTCCGCTTTACCTTGGCTGGTGAACTAATTTGAGGGAACCCCTTTTTTTTATTATTTATTTATAAATAATTATAAAAAAAAAAATTGGATCCCCAACCAAGGTAAAGCTGCTAGATTTGGTCTACAGGCTGCAGTCATCTGCTTTACCCTAGCTGGCTATCAAAAATGGGGGGACCCCATGTCACTTTTTTTTTTTTGGCTAAATACAAGGCTAGGCACCTTTTAGTGCCACATGAAAGTCACTAAAGAGTGCCAGCTTAGAATATGCAGGGGTGTGGAACATTATATATGTGTTTGACATCGGTCTGCCTATCTATCTATCTATCCATCTATCCTTTTTTATCTATCTATCTATCTATCTATCTATCCATTATCTATCTCTCTATCCCTCTATCAAATCAAATCAAATCAGCTTTATTGGCAAGACCAAATACAAATTAGTTTTGCCAAAGCAAATGTACATTAGGGACTGGGACTGTGGGGATGAGCCCGAAATGATAGTGACCTCTTCAGATCTGGGGGTGGAGGGGTCCCCTGCGTGCAGAGTATGGCAGGTATACCCGGGTCAGGTGATCCCCAAGGGCTGTGGCCTCCGCTCAATCCACAGCAGCGTGCTGTGAGGCAGGCTTAGCAGCTCCCCCCCTCCTGCAGCCCTCCATACCTGGACCCGCTCCCTCAGGTCTCAACGCCGATTCTGTTCCCCCGTTTCTCTCCAGCGCTGTTCTCCCGCACTGCATCACAAGCTGTGGGAGGGTGCCAAGCTGCACCTGGGGAATCCCCCGCTGGAGGACGCCACGAACCTGCCGGCGCCATATTGCTCCGGACCGCCAGCGGAGGCTCAGGCCCTTTGTCAGGCTCCCCTGGGGTCTCTTGCTCGTCACCGGGGAGGCAGGAGCGGCGTGACACCCGGTCTCTTCTTAGGAGCCATCCTAGGTAAATGGGGTCCTTGGGATCCGTGAAAATTCGGCTGTGGGCGCAGGAGCTCTGGAAACAAGCGTCCTCACGCCGCCATGTCAAGGACACGCCCCCGTCCTTTCCATTTTTAATGGTGTTTTAATATTCTGCTACTATTACATTTGTTCAATTTTGCATACAACAAGGTTTCTTTTGTCCTCTATTTACACCCTGGATTTCCAGTGTATTTTTGGTTAAGCTGTGCCCTATTGTCCCATATAATTTGTTTATTTGAAAGAGCAGAGTTGACACCTAAGGATCATGGGCATCTTTCTTCCACCTTAGCCCCTTGCAAATCAGCCAAGCCATCTGAGCCCTAAGTCATGCAGTAATCACTTTTGCTTTTTGATAATTCTGCAGGCTGGGATTTTGTGGCCCGTCCACCTGGCCCTGCCCCAGAAGTGGAAGATACTAAGTACACTGATGCCTACCACTTGTGTTCGAGGATGAGGACATGGGAGGGCTAGTGCACACGGTCAGCGGACCACCGCAGCATATCTCTGAGAATGACAAAACACAGGTGCCATGTGATGCACCTTTCAGCAGTGTGCAGGCTGGCAAGGAGGGTAGGAGTGAGTACTGGGTGGAAGATGATGAGGTCGTAGCCCCCTAGACAGGAGCTGTGGATGGAGATCAAACAACAGACAGATGAGTGCTTGGTGCCCATGAACATCAAGACCGGGCTGGTGGTGTGCGATAACGGGCAAAATCTCATAGCAGCTCTGGGCCTAGGCAGTTTGATGCACATCTCTTGACTGGAGCATGTGCTGAATTTTGTGGTGCAGATTGTGGATTGTCCACTCTTCCTCCAGACTCTGGGACCTTGATTTCCAAATGAAATGCAAGATTTACTTTCATCTGAAAACAACACCTTGAACAACCGAGCAAACAGCCCAGTTCTTTTTTTCCTTGGCCCAGGTAAGACGCTTCTGGTGTTGTCTTTTGGTCATGAGTGGCTTGACACGAGAAATGCGACAGTTGTAGCCCATGTCCTGGATACGTCTGTGTGTGGTGACTCTTGAAGCACTGACTCCAGCAGCAGTCCACTCCTTGTGAATCTCCCCCAAATTTTTTAATGGCCTTTTCTTAACAATCCTATCAAGGCTGCGGTTATCCCGGTTGCTTGTGCACCTTTTTCTACCACACTTTTTCCTTCCACTCAACTCTCCATTAAAGGGAACTTGTCACCACTTTTTTGGCGTATAAGCTGCGGCCACCACCACCGGGCTCTTATATACAGCATTCTAACATGTTGTATATAAGAGCCCAGACCACCGTGAGAACATAAAAACACTTTATAATACTTACCTAACGGTCGTGCGGTGGGCCATATGGGCGTTTACATTCTCCGGTGTTGGCGCCGCCTCTTTCGGCCATCTTCATCCTCCTTTTCTAGCCGTGTGTGCATGACTCGTACGACGTCATCCACACAAGCTGACATTCAGGTAAATGAGCAGGCGCACTTTGATCTGCCCGGAGCAGGGAAGATTAAAGTATTGTAGTGCGCCTGTGCAGGACCAGCGAGTGTGTATGACGTAGACGCGTCATGCAAACAGGCTTCAGAAAGAGGACAAAGATGGCCAAAAGAGGCAGCGCCGGCACCGGACATCGGAGACACCCATATGGCCAGCCGCACGACCATTAGGTAGGTATTAGGCTATGTGCGCACTTACCGGATTTTGCCGCGGATTTTTCGCGGATTTGCTGCATGTTTCGCTGCAGAAAATGTTCATAATATCTCTGCAGTGAATCACCAGCAAATCCTATGGAGAAAAAAAATCCTGTGCGCACTGGGCGGAATTTGACAGCTGCATGTTTTGCTGCGGGAATCCCGCAGCAAAAACAAGTGCATGTCACTTCTTTTCCGCACATCGCTGCGGGATTTCACTCCATTGACTCCAATGTTAATCATGAAATCCCGTAGGAAATAACGCAGGCAGCAAATTCGGTGCGGTTCACTGCGTTTTCCTGCGTTATTCCCTGCGGTATTTTGCGGTTTACCTCCGGTAATGTACATCACTTGCTTGCGGTTTTGCAGGGAAGTGATGTCATTACAGGAAGAGGAAGCGGAGCAGAGAGTAAACACACACACACACACACACACAGACATCACAGACATAGAACACATAGAACACACATAGAAAGAAAACGGAAATATAGAAAAAAAAGAACGTGGGCTCCGCTGCATATTTACCTTCCAGCCGAGGTAAGCACACAGCGGCGGCCCGGTATTCTCAGGCTGGGGAGGGAGAGGGGCAGGGTTAATGTCCCCCGCCTCACTCCCCCTCCGGCAGCCGAGAATATCAGCCGCAACTGCCCTGGCACTGTCGCATACATTATGCGGCAGCACCGGCGTGACCTCGGCTCTTCCTGCTGCCGTGTAGCAGTGGCGGCAGGGTAATACAAGGGGTTAATGGTGATGGGGGATCACCGCCATTAACCCCAGGCTTGATCATGGCAGCGTCTATGTGACAGCTGACATGATCAACCCGTAAGTAAAGTGAATAAAACACAGACACCAAAAATCCTTTATTTTAAATAAAACAAACAAGCCTCGTTCACCATTTTATTAACCCCTCCCGCAACAAAACTCCGGCGTAATCCACACAGCTCCGGCATAATCCACAGCTCCGGCTCCGGCGTCCTGCACTGCTGACATCCAGCCGCGACTGTCACAGACACAGGCTGAATGCAGCAGACAGCAGAGGTAATTACCGGTCATTTCCCACGGCCGGTAATGTGAACTCACTGCCGACCGTGGGAAATGCAGCGATCTGTCATCTATCTATCCCTCTATCTATTCTTCTGTCTCTTTATCTATCTATCTATCTATCTATTATCTCAGAATTAAATGACTTTTTTTTTCAATGTGCTTTATTGCATTGAATGCAATAAAGCACATCCCAACCCGCACGCGGCAAAACCGCGGCAATACCGCGAATAATACCGCGGTAAAACCGCAGCAAACTGCGGCAAACCGCATGCGGTTTTCGGGTGCGGTTTCCCGCGGTTTTTTTACCGCGGGTGCGGTAATCTTTGAGAGCAAGAGGAATTTTCTCAAGGAAATTTCATTTCCCAGTGCGCACAGAGCCTTATAAAGTGTTTTTATGTTCTCACAGCGGCCTGGGCTCTTATATACAGCACTCTAACATGCTGTATATAAGAGCCCGGTGGTGGCTGCAGCTTATACGCCGAAAAAGTGATGACAGGTTCCCTTTCATATGCTTGGATACAGCACTCTGTGAATAGCCGGCTTCTTTAGAAATCACCTTTTGATGCTTACCCTCCTTGTTGAGTGTGTAAATGACTGCCTCCTGGACATCTGTCAAGTCATCAGTCTTCCCCATGATTGTGTAGCCTACTGAACCAGACAAAGGGATCATTTCAAACACTTAAGAAGCCTTTGCAGGTGTTTTGTGGTAATTATACTAATTTTCTGAGATAATTTATTTTTTTTGCTTTCATTGGCTATAAGCCATAATCATCAACATTAACAGAAATAAACACTTGGAGTAGATCCCTGTGTGTAATGACTCTATATAATATGTGTTTCCCTTTTTGTATTGAATTACTAAAATAAATTAACTTTTTGATGATGTTCTAATTTATTGAGATGTTCCTGTAGGTGATTTGTCACTGCGACTGACACGCAAGTTGCAAAAATATGAAAAGGAATTTTATAATTTTTGTGATGTGTTGCGAAAACTTGTGTGTTGTAATGAAATTCCAGTTAAGCTTGGTACACACTGCGTCTGTGCACTACGGAATATGTCAATATAGCATCTTTATATTAATAAGATTTCCATATGACTTAGCCATTAGCCTTGTGTCACTGCACTGCCATCTACTGGTTAAGTAGATATGCCTCATTCATGTTTTAGTAATTAAAGGGAACCTGTCACCAGTTTTTTAGTGTATGAGCTAATACCACCACCTTACTCTTCATCTCTGCTGCATTCTAAAAAGTGGTATATTATGTCCTGACCCCCTGTGTATACCCCCAAAAAACCTTTTGAATAGCTCCAGCACTATATGCAAATGCAACCGGACAAAATCTCATGCTTGCCCAGGGAGATCGCGGTTCGCACGGGAGCTATTCAAAATGTTGTTTGGGGATATACATGGGGGTCAGGACAAAATATACCACTTTTTAAAATACAGCTGCAGAGTAGGGTGGTGGTATTAGCTCATACACTAAAAAACTGGTGAAAAGTTCCCTTTAATTGTAGCCAATATCAAATATTTTCTTAAAAAAAGATACGGAAATTCTTCATAAATTGTCTCTGATTACCTCTGCATAGAATATGTGATAAATGTATGATCGCTGGGACCTCCTACTGATCAAAAGAACTTGATTCTCAGTCCACATACACTGAACAAAAATATAAACGCGACACTTTTGCTTATGCTCCCATTTTTATGAAGCTGAACAAAAGGCCTTTTTCTCTCAAATATTGTTCACAAATGTGTTTAATGCGGGCGTCACACGAGACGATCTATTGTGCGATATGTCGTCGGGGTCACGGTTTTCGTGACGCACATCCGGCATCGTTTGCGACTTTGTTTCGTGTGACACCTACAAGCGTCTCAGAACGATCGCAAATCGGTTACAAATCGTGTATCGTTTAAACGTCGTTTATTTTTAAAAAAATCGTTTATTCTTCTTTGCGCCGGTTGTTCATTGTACCGGGGTAGCACACATCGCTCCGTGTGACACCCCGGGAACGATGAACTGCAGCTTACCTGCGGTCGCCGGCAATGCTGAAGGAAGGAGGTGGGCGGGATGTTTACATCCCGCTCATCTCCATCCCTCCGCTTCTATTGGCCGGCGGCTGTGTGACGTCGCTGTGACGCCGAACGTCCCTCCCCCTTCAGGAAGAGGATGTTCGCCGCCCACAGCGAGGTCACTCAGCAGGTAAGTACGTGTGACGGGGGTTAACGACTTTGTGCGCCACGAGCAACTAATTGCCCGTGACGCACAAACGACGGGGGCGGGTACGATCGCTCGTGTGATCGCACGATAGACCGTATCGTGTGACGCCCGCATAAGTCTGTGTCAGTGAGCCCTTCTCCTTTACCGAGATAATCCATCCACCTCACAGCGGTGGCATCAAGCTGCTGATTAGACAGCATGATTATTGCACAGGTGTGCCTTAAGGTGGGTTTACATGCTACGAGATCGCTAAAGCGATCTCGTTGGGGTCACGGAATTTGTGACGCACATCCGGGCGCTTCAGCGATGTCGTGTGTGACACCTATGAGCGATTTTGAATCATCGCAAAAACGTTCAAAATCGCTCATCGGTGACATACCCCCCTCTTCCCAAATATCGTTGCTGCTGCAGTAACGATGTTGTTTGTCGTTCCTGCGGCAGCACACATCGCTATGTGTGACACTGCTGGAACGACAAACATCTCCTTACCTGTGTCCACCGGAAAAGGAGGAAGGAGGTGGGCGGCATGTTCCGGCCGCTCATCTCCTCCCCTCCTTTTCTATTGGGTGGCGGTTCAGTGACGCTGCTGTGAACAAACCGCCCCGTTAGAAAGGAGGCGGTTCGCCGGTCACAGCGACGTCGCTGCAGAGGTATGTGCGTGTGACGCTGCCGTAGCGATAATGTTCTCTACGGCAGCGATCACCACATATCGTTATAACGACGGGGGCAGGTGCTATCGCGCTCGACATCGCTAGCAATTGCTAGCGATGTCACAGCGTGTAAAGCGGCCTTTATGCTGGCCACAATAAAAGGGCACTCTAAAATGTGCAGTTTTATCACAGCACAATGCCACAGATGCTGCAAATTCTGAGTGAGCGTGCAATTGGCATGATGACTCCAGGAATGTCCACCAGAGTTGTTGCCCGTGAATTCAATATTCATTCCTCTACCAAAGGTCGTCCCCAAAGGCGCTTCAGAGAATTTGGCAGTACATCCAACCGGCCTCACAACCGCAAGCCAAGTGTAACCACACCAGCCCAGGATCTCCAAATCCAGGGATCTTCACCTCCAACATCGTCTGAGATCAGCCATCCAGACAGATGGATGTAAAAAAATCAGTGTGCATAACCAAAGAATTTCTGCACAAATTGTCAGAAACCTTCTCATCTGCTGCTCATCGTCCTCATCGGGGTCTCAACCTGACTGTAGTTCATCATCGTAACCGACTTAAGTTGGCAAACGCTCACATTCGATGGCTTCTGGCACGTTGGAGAGGTGTTCTCTTTTCGGATTAACCCTGGTTTTCATTGTACAGGTCAGATGGCAGACGGAGTGTTTGGTGTTGTGTGGGTGATTGGTTTGCTGATGTCAAAGTTCTGAATAAAGAGGCTCATGATGGCGGTGGGATAATGGTTTGCGCAGCCAAATGTTATGGACAATGAACACAGGTGCAGGTTATTGATGCCATTTTGAATGCACAGAGATCCTGAGGACCATTATTGTGTTCTTCATCCACGACCATCACCTCATGGTGCAGCAGGATAATATATGGACCCATTTGTAAGGATCCGTACAAGGATCAAGTACCCAATGGTATTTCATATAATTCCGTATTACTATTTAGTTACTGCAGAGTATTTGCTCATTGTTTTTATCCCAGGTTTTGTCTGTTAATAATCCAGCTACAGCAGTAATAGTATATAATGGAATTCTGGACTTCTTATATTAAAAACATTATTTTTATTTCAACCATTAAAAAAAAAAAACCATAAGAATCGCTGGCCTACACATTTCGAGCAGTTTTCTCTTACTCATAGCATCCATAAAATAAAACCCTGTGTATTTATACCAAACAAGCACATCAGAAATAACCAATGACAATCTGTCAATTATATTAGAAAGGAACCTGTCAGGTGGAATATGCACCCACGAGCAGTTCTGGGTGCATATTGCTAATCCCTGCCTATCTGTCCCTGTATACACTAGCATAGATAAAGAGATCTTTAGAAAAAGTATTTCTACAGATCTCTTACCGTATGCTAATGAGCGCGGGGACTAGTCCCCTGGGCGTTGCTTCCCTTGCTAGTTGCCCCATTAGCATATTAGCACGCCGCTGTGGGCGTACTAACATGCTAATGAATGTGCAGCGTCACAAGATGATATCACTCACCTCTCCGCTGCAAGCACTCCCCAACGCTGGATTTCGGCTCAATGCGCATGACCCTGTAATTTCGGTCATGCGCACTATGACCCGGGTGTACACGTCCTGGCTTCAAACTGAAGTAGTGCACATGAGCCAAACTCCGGTGTAAATTATGTCAACAAATACCATAAGAGAAAAGTAAAACTGCAAGCGATGAATCGGGCCCACAGTTCATTCCCACAGCACGCTGTAGGTATCAGTTTACCACTATGTACACTGTGGGATTATCAATGAGCTTTCATTGTTTTATTTTGTTTTGTTTATTTAATAGCGTTTATGCATTTTTATTCCCCCTCTCCCATTCAGAATCACATTATTAACGAATATGTGTCGGCAGGTTTTTATGTATTCTGACAGCAGCTTGAAACTGAAGCTGATACCCTGATTCGGACGATATACCATTTAGTTTACTGATGCAGTAGTTGTAACACAATCACAGTTTTCTGTGCTACAGATTTAGCAGAGCTCTGAATGTTGTGCTCAGTATAACCCACCATTGAGTGTCAGCTTTCTGTGAACAATGTTCAGTGCCTTGCGAAAGTATTCGGCCCCCTTGAATTTTTCAACCTTTTCTCACATTTCAGGCTTCAAACATAAAAATAAATATTTTAAATTTTATGGTAAAGAATGAACAAGTGGGACACAATTGTGAAGTTGAACGAAATTTATTGCTTATTTTAAACTTTTTTTTAAAAAATAAATAACTGAAATTTGGGGTGTACAATATTATTCGTCCCCTTTAAGTTAATACTTTGTAGCGCCACATTTTGCTGCGATTACAGCTGCAGTCGCTTGGGGTATGTGTCTATCAGTTTTGCATATAAAGAGACTGAAATTCTTGCCCATTCTTCCTTTGCAAACAGCTGGAGCTGAGTGAGGTTAGATGGAGAGCGTTTGTGAACAGCAGTTTTCAGCTCTTTCCACAGATTCTCAATTGGATTCAGGTCTGGACTTTGACTTGGCCATTCTAACACCTGGATACATTTATTTGTGAACCATTCCATTGTAGATTTTGCTTTATGTTTGGGATCATTGTCTTGTTGAAAGACAAATCTCCGTCCCAGTCTCAGGTCTTTTGCAGACTCCAACAGGTTTTCTTCAAGAATGGTTCTGTGTTTGGTTTCATCCATCTTCCCATCAATTTTAACAATCTTCCCTGTCCCTGCTGAAGCAAAACAGACCCAAACCATGATGCTGCCACCACCATGTTTGACAGTGTGGGTGGTGTGTTCAGGGTGATGAGCTGTGTTGCTTTTACACCAAACATATCATTTGGCATTGTGCCCAAATAGTTTGATTTTGGTTTCGTCTGACCTCAGCACCTTCTTCCACATGTTTGGTGTGTCTCCCAGGTGGCTTGTGGCAAACTTTAAACAACACTTTTTATGGATATCTTTGAGAAATGGCTTTCTTCTTGCCACTCTTCCATAAAGGCCAGATTTGTGCAGTGTCCGACTGATTGTTGTCCTATGGACAGACTCTCCCACCTCAGCTGTAGATCTCTGCAGATTATCCAGTGATCATGGGCCTCTTGGCTGCATCTCTGATCAGTCTTCTTTTTTGAGATGAAAGTTTGGATAGATGGCCGGGTCTTTGCAGTGGTATGATACTCCTTCCATTTCAAAATGATCGTTTGCACAATGCTCCTTGGGATGTTTAAAGTTTTGGAAATCTTTTTGTAACCAAATCCGGCTTTAAACTTCTCCACAACAGTATCACGGACCTGCCTGTTGTGTTCCTTGGTCTTCATGATGCTCTCTGGGCTTCAAACAGAACACTGAGACTATCACAGAGCAGGTGCATTTATACGGAGACTAGATTACACACAGGTGTATTATATTTATTATCATCATCAGTCATTTAGGACAACATTGGACCATTCAGAGATCCTCAATGAACTTCTGGAGCGAGTTTGCTGCACTGAAAGTAAAGGGGGCGAATAATATTGCACGCCTCAATTTTCAGTTATTTTTTTTTTTTAAAGCTTAAAATAAGCAATAAATTCCGATCAACTTCACAATTGTGTCCCACTTGTTGTTGATTCTTCACCATAACATTAAAATTTTTATCTTTATGTTTGAATGTTGAAATGTGGGAAAAGGTTGAAAAATTCAAGGGGGCCGAATACTTTCGCAAGGCACTGTATAATAACAGTACTGCTAATCACTGCTGCTGGGGATTGGTTAGACCAGCAAGCAAAGGGTAACTAGTCAGATATTGATTATCTGCTGATTAAGTACTCAATTTATGGGTTAGTAAGTGACACATCCCTGGACTCAGGCTCTCAGCCTCTGTATTATGTTGCTGTCAAATAACATCGCAAAAACCTGCGGACAGATTCCTTTTAAACAGAGAACATTTGTTTTGTGTTGCAAATGCAGCAGTAGCATGAATCGTAACCAGTAACATTTGTTTTTACTTAATTGCTTGTATTTTGGACAAAATAACTTGCAGCTTTTGCACTTTATAGCCAGTGCCACTGACTTCCGTTAGAAGTAGAATGAGTGAACTGAGAATCCATCAGTGAGCTTGTTCTGATGAGAGCCTTTAATTAGGCTAGGGCTACATAGCGACACCTAACACAACACTAAAATTGCAGTGACTTATTGCAACATTAAATCTAATGATTCCATATAAATCCGGTGAGGCAGTACATCCAGTGAAATTAACCATGGGAAGTTTGAGCTTTGCGGCCTGTCCAGTCTTGGACTAATTTATACGGACATCTGTATTCCGACTGTCATAGTCAGAAATCAGCTGACATTAGCCCAGGAGACGGAATAGGAGTGATGAGTTCTGCTTTCAGAACATGTTCACTGATGGATTTATAGCTGCTTCTGTGGCCAGCAATAAGCAGTGGAGTACAGAGGCTATAAGAAGACAAACCATGTAAAATGTTTAATAAAACTCAATTGCAAAATTTATTTTTAGGCAAAAATACATGCAATTAAGTAAAATAAAGTATACACTCCATACAATTGTGCTTCTTTTTTGGATGCAATTTTCTGAAACAGCAGTAAATCCACCACATTAGTGCGATTTTGGAAAAATTTTGAGGGGGGAAAAAGGCAACGCCAATCACCCTTCATGAACTGACTATATTCAATATGATTGACATCCTGGATATCCTCTGCAATCTGTACATGTTCCCAGTGCTCCATGGCCGGTGTGCCTAAAACAATGGCTCAAATATATTTGTGCTACCACTTATCAAACCCAGATATTTTAGGAGGTTTTTTTTCCTTCTTAAAACGTGCTGCCCACTTCTGGGATGACCTCTTCTCAATCCCCTTGTCCCCCCCACCCTGTAAAAGTAAATGTCTATACTCTCCTCCAGTGCGGGAGCGGTTCCAGTAATGTCTAAAGACTCGTCCCCAGGCCCATGTGACATTGTTATGATGACCAATCAGTGTTGGCCTCCTTCTCCCCGCTTTCGGACATTTGAGCAGGATGTGGGCGCTACTGTGAATTCCTGCTAAAACAATCGAAGGCGGGAGGAAGGAAGTCAGCACTGATTGGTCGTCATAATGTCACATGGGCCCAGGGTATGCGGCTTTAGTCATTGCTGGAACCACAGTCGCACTGGAGGGGAGTATAGACGTTTATTTTTACAGGTGGAACAAGGGGAAGGAGAAGGGGTTGTCCAAGTAGTGGACTACCCCTTTAAAGTGAAGCTAGCTGGTACAGAAAGTCGATATGTCAGCCATGACTCTAGCTTTCCAATTTATGCCAGGAGTTGGCGTAAAGTACAGCATAAATATTAACACATTTTCAAAAAGTTGAGAGCAACCAAAAAAAACTGCATAAATTATGGAGCAAATAAAACAAAAGATGTAATTTCCATTTTTTTTTTTTTTACTTAAAACATTCACTTTTCATGAAACTGATCGGTGCACTGAGTAGGTTTTGCTACAAGTCAGTGAACATATGAAGAGCAGCCGCCATGATGGACTCCTGAGACAATACAGACGTCATTCCTTTTCTTTTTTTATAGCATCTATGGTGGTAATGTCCGACTCTAGCGGTTTCCTCTCATGTGTGTACTGCTGAAGAAGGGGCTTGTAGATGTATACACCGCCAGCAAATCCTAGTAGCACCGCCAAAAATAGCTGGCCGAAAGGAAGACCCCGTTTCATCTTCAGTGGGAAAAGGTTTGTTTCTGATCCAAAAGGAAAAACCTCAAAGTTCTAATTGCCTGAAAAGAATGAAGAAAAAACAGAAGTCAGTGATCATTTATGTATGGGGAAGAAGTAATGTATGCAATGTCTATCGGACGCGGCTTGTTCCACCAGTCACACATAGATGTGTCACACTTTTCAAATAGAGCAAGACATTGGGCATTTCTACAATAAAAGATTTCAGCTCAATCATTAACCCCTTCACGACCATGGACGGATCTTTCCGTCATGGATCGTGTCCCGGTAAGCCCCGCCCCCTGCCGCGGGCAGGTGGCGTGGATCGGCACACATATCAGCTGTTTTCAACAGCTGACATGTGTGCCTACATGTTCCGAGTGGAATCGCATTCCACCCGGAACATTAACCCCTTAGATCTCGCTGCCAAAGTCTGGCAGCGAGATCTATATGCGCACGGCCATGTTTTCTACTTACCGCCGCCCCCATCGGAAGTCACGTGAGTGATCACGTGACGTTCGGTGGTTGCCATCGTAGCACAGGGTCATGTGATGACGCCTGCTGCTATGAAGTTTCACTTTCCTTTTTCCTCGGCACGGAGCAGAGGAAAAAAGAAAGTGACTATTTCTGCTGTTTACAGCAGTATAGCTGTGATCAGCAGATAGCGATCACCGATCGGATTGCTGATCGCTATAGCCCCCTAGGGGGACTAATAAAATAAAATAAAAAAAGTAAAAAAAAAAACAAAAAAACCTAAAAGTTCAAATCACCCCCCTTTCCCCCCATTGAAAATTAAAGGGTTAAAAAAAAAAAAAATATACACATATTTGGTATCGCCGCGTTCATAAATGCCCGATCTATCAAAATATAAAATAAATTCATCTGATTGGTAAACGGCGTAGTGGCAAAAAAATTCCAAACGCCAAAATTACGTTTTTTGGTCGCCGCAAGTTTTACGCAAAATGCAATAACAGGCGATCAAAACGTAGCATCTGCGCAAAAATGCTACCATTAGAAACATCAGCTTGAGACGCAAAAAATAAGCCGTCACTGAGCCATAGATCCCAAAAAATGAGAACTCTACGGGTTTTGGAAAATGGCGCAAAACGTACGCCACTTTTATTGGACAAGCTTGTGAATTTTTTTTAACCCCTTAGATACAAGTAAACCTATACATGTTTGGTGTCTACAAACTCGCACCGACCTCAGGCATCATACCCACACATCAGTTTTACCATATAGTGAACACCGTGAATAAAAGATCCCAAAAACTATTGTACCATCACACTTTTTTTGCAATTTTTCCACACTTGGAATTTTTTTGCTGCTTTCCAGTACACCATATGGCAAAACGTATGGTTTCATTTTAAAGTACAGCTTGTCCTGCAAAAAACAAGCCCTCATATGGCAAGATTGACGGAAAAATAAAAAAGTTACGACTCTCGGAAGAAGGGGAGCAAAAAACAAAAACGCAAAAACGGAAAGTGCCCCGGGGCTGAAAGGGTTAACAAAGTGCTGCCCCACAGAGGGGCTTAATGGACAATTGCTCCTTTTCCAGCACGTATCTTTAAGATGGAATCATTCTTAAGGGTTCTGGCAGCAATAACCAAATTTCCTCACTTTGCCAGAGTTCCAGCATGTCCCTCTTGCAGACTATCTCTTATTGTTGGCTGCAACATGTACACAACACAGCGCATGTTATAAATAGGAAAGATGAAGCAGCTTCAACAAGATCTAATTTTAAAGGATCATTCTGCTGCTCTTCTGTAGTAATATCTGTTATTTCTTCAGTTGCAGGAACAGGACTGTGGCTCCATCGCAAACATTGTGAAGCTGACGTTTTCTTCTAGCTGCAGTTCACCTTCATTATTCTCATTCATCAGTTTATTTGTACTCATCATGCTTGAAGCATTGTCAGTTACAATAGCAAGAACCCATTGTGGCAGTTCTGAAAGGAGTGCAGGCGTTCCTTCCTTCCCAGTGTGTTTTACCATAATCTGTAGAGGAGGAGCTTCTTTACTGAGCATGTGCATAAAGTGCAGCACAGATTAGTCTCAACTATAAGCCTAGATCCTTTGATCAGGAATAGAACAGACATTTATAGGTCATTTCAAAACTGTCTTTTTTTTTTTTTTTTTAATATATAAACATTTAAAAGTCATCACATACTGCATTGAACCGCTTTACCCAATTTATTCTATATTTTAGGATTCGGAGTCTGTCCATTTTATTCTGACTCTACCAAAATGGACACCGACTCAACAGTACTGGTGACAATGTGGACTCCGTCACATGGACACCTGGGCGAGGCCTACGGCTGTTCAATATACATAGTTTTAAAAACCACAAGAGACTTACGACTATGTTCACACAGGTCGTTTTTGATGCATTTTTTAATTGGTTTTAGACAAAAACATGCAAACCCCCCCCCCCCCCTCGCTTTTTACAATACCAGCAAACCCTATGAGATTCCAGAAATCTCATGCACACACGCACCTAAATGGCAAAATACTGTATGCATGAAAAGAGCAACATGTCAAATTATTTCAGCGTTTTTTGCTGCTTTTTTTCACCATTGAAAGGAATGAAACATGGAAACAAAAACAAAAACATGCAGTACTGCGTTTTTGGTGCTTTTGTGGTGAATGAAACTAACTTTATTTAAACATGCACTGTAGACCAACGACACACCAAAAACACAGCTAAAAAACTTGGCAAAAAAAAGTTACCAAAAACGCAGCCCTTTTACTGCCCCCCTCAAAAAAAAAAAAAAAGCAACATGTGAACAAGCCTAAGCAGCTCTTTTCTGAGACTACTTTTGAAGTTTTTCCAGTCTTTTAATTGGACAGTGCCTAGTTTGGAGAGCTTTACTTCAGGATCTGCTGAATGGTGGATCAGTGATTAGCACTGCTGGGGTCCCGGGTTCAAATCCCACCAAGGACATCATCTGCAAGGATTTTGTATGGTCTCCCAGTGTTTGCGTGGGTTTCCTCCGGGTTCTCAGGTTTCCTTCCACATTCCAAGAATATAAAGGCCGCTTTACACGCAACGACATCGCTAACGCAATGTCGTTGGGGTCACGAGATTCGTGACACACATGCGGCCTCGTTAGCGATGTCGTTGCATGTGAAACACACAAACGACCGTTACCGAGCAATTTTACTTACCTTATCGTTGATCGTTGACATGCTGTCCATTTCCCAAATATCGTTGCTGTAGCAGGACGCAGGTTGATCGTCATTCCTGAGGCAGCCCACATCGCTACGTGTGACACCGCAGGAACGAGAAACATCACCGTACCTGCGGCCGCCCGCAATGAGGAAGGAAGGAGGTGGGCGGAATGTTCGTTCCGCTCATCTCCGCCCCTCCGCTTCTATTGGGCGACCGCTTAGTGACGTCGCTGTGACGCCGAACGAACCGCCCCCTTAGAAAGGAGGCGGTTTGCCGGCAACAGGGACGTCGCTAGGAAGGTAAGTAGTGTGACGGGTGTTAGCGATGTTGTGCGCCACGGGCAGCGATTTGCCCGTGACGCACAACCAACAGGGGCGGGGACGCACGCTATCGATATCGCTGCGTGTAAAGCGGCCTTAATGATAGAGAACTTAGATTGTGAGCCCCAATGGAGACAGAGCTGATCATGTCTGTAAAGCGCTTTGGAATTAATAGCATTATATAAGTGAATAAAATAAATGAAAAACTGACATGTATATTTATTTTTCCACCAGGCATTCCTCAAAACTTCAGGTAAAGAAAAAAAATAAATTAAAAAAAATCAAAAAGACGGATAATACGAATGGTAAATAAAGAGCCCAGAAAAACTTCTAAAGAGATTAAGGCTACATGCGCACGCTGCTTCTTTTTCTTGTTCACAAACTGCACCTTGTCAGAGAGAGCCTGGAAATGTCACAAAAATGTAGGTGCTTTTTTGGTGCGTTTTTGCTGCGTTTTTGGCTGCAGTTTTGTCAACAATTCTTTCATGTATTTTTCAGTTCAAACAAGCCCATAAAGCTTGTTGAATTGAAAAAAAAAAAAAATTAGAAATAAATAAATAATTAATTAAAAAAAACTGGCGTGCGGTCCCCCCCAATTTTAATGTCAGCCAGATAAAGCCATACGGCTGAAGGCTGGTATTCTCAGGATGGGGAGCTCCACGTTATGGGGAGCCCCCCAGCCTAACAATATCAGTCAGCAGCCGCCCAGAATGGCCGCATCCATTAGATGCGACTGTTCTGGGACAGTACCCGGCTCTTCCCGATTTGCCCTGGTGCGTTGGCAAATCGGGGTAATAAGGAGTTAATGGCAGCCCATACCTGCCAATAAGTCCTAGATTAATCATGTCAGGCGTCTCCCCGAGATACCTTCCATGATTAATCTGTAAGTTACAGTAAATAAACACCCACCTGAAAAAATCCTTTATTAGAAATAAAAAACACTAACAAATTCCCCTGTTCTCCCATTTAATAAGCCCAAAAAAGCCCTCCATGTCCGGCGTAATCCAGGATGGTCCAGCGTCGCTTCCAGCTCTGCTGCATGGAGGTGACCGGAGAAGCAGCAGACACCGCCGCTCTGGTCAGCTCCACGCAGCAACTGAAGACAGCCGCGCGATCAGCTGAGCTGTCACTGAGGTTACCCGCGGCCACCGCTGAATCCAGCGGTGGCCGCGAGTAACCTCAGTGACAGCTCAGCTGATCGCGCTACTGCGTGGAGCTGACAGGAGCGTGGAGGACGGGACTTTCAGCGGCGGCCGTGGCAGCGAGAGGGGTCCATCATCTCCCCTGTGCGTGCACGCTGGGGACAGCGGTACTTCGGGGAACACGTGGAGGACGGGACTATCAGCGGCGGCAGCGGCAGCGAGAGGGGGATGGACATTGGCAGCTGAAAACATTGATTTTTCCCTCTCGCTGCCGCCGCTGATAGTCCCGTCCTCCACATCATCTCCCCTGTGCGTGCACGCTGGGGACAGCGGTACTTCAGGGAACACATGAAGGACGGGACAATCAGCGGCGGCGGCAGCGAGAGGGAAAAATCAATGTTTTCAGCTGCCAATGTCCATCCCCCTCTCGCTGCCGCCGCTGATAGTCCCGTCCTCCACGTGTTCCCAGAAGTACCGCTGTCCCCAGCGTGCACGCACAGGGGAGATGATGTAGAGGACGGGACTATCAGCGGCGGCAGCGAGAGGGGGATGGACATTGGCAGCTGAAAACACTGATTTTTCCCCGTCCTCCACATCATCTCCCCTGGGGACAGCGGTACTTCGGGGAACACGTGGAGGACGGGACGGGACCGGACCACTTGCCTGTTACCTCACTTCCTGACAAATCACCTGCGTTTTTGGTACCAAAAACGTAGGTAAAAGGCAGGTAAAATGCACCACTTTTGATTAGCATGCATTTTTCCTGCGTTTTTGATGCCCTCATTGATTTCAATGGGTGACAAATGTTGACAAAAACGCAGGAAGAATGAACATGCTGCATTTTTTTTGTCACAAACGTTTGACAAAAAAAACGCTGACAAATAAACTGCAATGTGCGCATGACAAATCTGACTTCTCATAGACTTTGCTGGGAAGTCAGATGTCAGAAAGTTCAGCTGACAAAACTGCAGCAAAAAAAGCAGCGTGCGCATGTAGCCTAAAGGTGAACTTCAAGCTCACAGAACATCAGTGTCAGATCGCACCATCTGTCGTTGTTTGAGCCAAAGTGGACTTCGTGTAGACGACCAAGGAGGACGCCATTGTTGAAAGGAAAGAAAGAAGAAAAAAAAAAAATCATAAAAAAGCCAGACTGGAATTTGTCAAACTAGACATGTTACACTGAAACACATGTTATATAAACAATAATATTTATTATTGAATCAAATATGTAGAAAAGATTAAAATACAAGGATTATGAAAAAAAGGGGGAGGGGAGGAGGATGTAGAACAAAGATGATACAGAATAACCCCCAATGGTCACCCCGGACTTGTAATCCAGGTGTATGCAAATACAGTTACAATCAATGCAAGTAATGTTAGGTATACTCATGGAATAATGAGACCGAATTAGTCCATATAGTCAAAAGGTCATATAAAGCCGTAGGTGTGTAGGAAATAAGGAGCATGAATATTTAATCCTATAGGCTCAATTTTTCCCTAAATAGATCTCTAGAGAATCTGGTAGATACTCCTCACTAAATTAGAAAAGCTATTTTAAAAGGATAAATTCGGTATACATGTGACCATGTGCATACAATGACAATTCCAACAGTAGATGCTGAAGCTGTAGAAAGAGTTCTTCATATACTGTATTCAAGCTAGGCTAGTGGATATAATCACACCAAAGCAATTTTAGAGATGTATAAAGCACTATATGCAACCCCTGTCAGGTGGAGCTGAGATGGAGTGCACCACAATAAGATAGGCTAGTGCCTAAGAGAAATTACTTAAACATGTGGGTACTGAATCATATCAACATGTATATAAGCAATATGGAAAAATACGTATATTCAGAAAACACTCCATATGTGCTCCACCAGACTGGAGGAACCACATCAGCCAGCAGTGATGTATTTATATAGCTCAGTTGTTAACCATACAAAAGATGCTCAAGATGCTGAGGCTGTGGAAAGAATTCCTCATATATTATATTCTGGCTAGGCTAGTGGATAAAAATACACAAAAACAGTTTTTTGAATCTTAATAGTATATATATAGCGCACCATGTGCAACCCCTGTCAGGTGGAGCAGAGATGAAGTGCATCACATTAAGATAGGCTGGTGCCTAAAGGAAATTACTTGAACATGTGAATACTAAATCATATCAACATGTATGTTGGCAATATGAAAGAATGCGTGTATTCAGAAGACACTTCACATGTGTTCCACCAGGCTGGGGGAACCACATCGGCCGGCAATGATGTTTTCCCTTGATAAAGACGGCGAAACGCGCGTTGGGAAGCCTCCCAGTGGTCTCCTATATGTAAGTAATTCATTGATGGCCCTTGTGCATCTATATGTGATTAAGTTAGTATGCTCTAGGTTTACTATCATCAGTAGCTGAACAGACTTGCTGCATGCTCAGGGATACACCGGAAAACTGGAAACTATGGCCCTTATATTGTAGCACTTATTGCATTGGGCATTAAATAGGTCTAACAATTGCAGTAGCCGAACAGTCTTGTTGTGTTTTCAGGGATACATCTGTAAACCAGAAATTATGGCCCATATATTGTAGCATTTATTGCATTGGGCACTCTTCATTTCTAGATGTATTAACTTACCAACATACATGTTTATTCTTGAATGGTATTTATCCTCTAATCTGGTTAAACAGACTTTCTGCAGATAAAATTGTTTTCCGTAGCTACTGTTTGATGCTGTGTCTAACGGACTAGTGGATAGTTAACAGAACCCCTATATACATTTATATATACATCGTATAATAGGCTAACAACTGTGCTTTATAACTACATCATTGCCGGCCGATGTGGTTCCCCCAGCCTGGTGGAACACATGTGAAGTGTCTTCTGAATACACGCATTCTTTCATATTGCCAACATACATGTTGATATGATTTAGTATTCACATGTTCAAGTAATTTCCTTTAGGCACCAGCCTATCTTAATGTGATGCACTTAATCTCTGCTCCACCTGACAGGGGTTGCACATGGTGCGCTATATATATACTATTAAGATTCAAAAAACTGTTTTTGTGTATTTTTATCCACTAGCCTAGCCAGAATATAATATATGAGGAATTCTTTCCACAGCCTCAGCATCTTGAGCATCTTTTGTATGGTTAACAACTGAGCTATATAAATACATCACTGCTGGCTGATGTGGTTCCTCCAGTCTGGTGGAGCACATATGGAGTGTTTTCTGAATATACGTATTTTTCCATATTGCTTATATACATGTTGATATGATTCAGTACCCACATGTTTAAGTAATTTCTCTTAGGCACTAGCCTATCTTATTGTGGTGCACTCCATCTCAGCTCCACCTGACAGGGGTTGCATATAGTGCTTTATACATCTCTAAAATTGCTTTGGTGTGATTATATCCACTAGCCTAGCTTGAATACAGTATATGAAGAACTCTTTCTACAGCTTCAGCATCTACTGTTGGAATTGTCATTGTATGCACATGGTCACATGTATACCGAATTTATCCTTTTAAAATAGCTTTTCTAATTTAGTGAGGAGTATCTACCAGATTCTCTAGAGATCTATTTAGGGAAAAATTGAGCCTATAGGATTAAATATTCATGCTCCTTATTTCCTACACACCTACGGCTTTATATGACCTTTTGACTATATGGACTAATTCGGTCTCATTATTCCATGAGTATACCTAACATTACTTGCATTGATTGTAACTGTATTTGCATACACCTTGATTACAAGTCCGGGGTGACCATTGGGGGTTATTCTGTATCATCATTGTTCTGCATCCTCCTCCCCTCCCCCTTTTTTTCATAATCCTTGTATTTTAATCTTTTCTACATATTTGATTCAATAATAAATATTATTGTTTATATAACATGTGTTTCAGTGTTTTTTCTGTAGGTTTTCATGTATATATACACTGGAACAATTAATATGTTCTCTTGTTTATTGAAACTAGACATGTTAACAAGCCACAAATTTTCTGGGAGAATGTCCTATGGACAGATGAGACAAAAATGGAACTTTTTGGCAAGGCACATCAGCTCTATGTTCAGACGGAAAAATAAAGCATATCAAGAAAAGAACACTGTCCCTTCTGTGAAACATGGAGGAGGCTCAGTAATGTTCTGCGGCTGCATAGCTGCATCTGGCACAGGGTGTCTTGAATCTGTGCAGGGTACAATGAAATCTCAAGACTATCAAAGGATTCTAGAGAGAAATGTGCTGCCCAGTGTCAGAAAGCTTGGTCTCAGTCACAGGTCATGGGTCTTTCAAACAGGATAATGACCCAAAAACACACAGCTAAAAACACCCAAGAAAAGAAGAAAACACTGGACTATTCTGAAGTGGCCTTCTATGAGCCCTGACCTAAATCCTATTGAGCATCTTTAGAAAGAGCTGAATCATGCCGTCTGGAAAAAAGGCAACCTTCAAAACACGAGACAACTGGAGCAGTTTGCTCTTGAGGAGTGGCCAAAATACCTGTTGAGAGGTGCAGAAGTCTCATTGACAGTTACAGGAATCAGATGATTGCAGTGATTGCCTCAAAAGGTTGTGCAACAAAATATTAAGTTAAAAGTACCATCATTTCTGTCCAGGCGTATTTCATGAGTTTTAATTTCTAAAAATTGCTGTGGAAGCAAAAAAAACAGCAATTTCTGACTTTCATTTGTTCATTTTCATAGATTTTTTTTTATTCATTTTGTCAGATTTAAGTTATTTCTGTGACCATTGTGAGTTTTTCTTTCATTAAACGAGGGTTAACAACAATTTTGACCACGTGTGTATAATCTGTGCCATGAGGCCACCCCTAGTGAACCTGCACCAGAGATAAAAGTGCATTGCAATAAATTAGAATATCCAATAGTTAATTTATTTCAGTAATTCAATACAAAGAGGAGGGAAACGCATATATTATATAGAGTCTTTATACACAGAGTGATCTATTTCAAATGTTTATTTCTGTTAATGTTGATGATTAGGGCTTACAGCCAATGAAAACCAAAAGTCATTATCTCAGAAAATTAGTATATTATATAAGACCAACTGAAAAAATGATTTTAAACTCAAATGTTGGCGCCTACTGAAAAGTCTGTACAGTAAATGCACTCAATACTTGGTCGGGGCTCCTTTTGCATAAATTACTGCATCACTGCGGCGTGACATGGAGGCGATCAGCCTGTGGCAGTGCTCAGGTGTTATGGAAGCCCAGGTTGTTTTGATTGTGTCTCATCTTCCTCTTCACAATATGCCATAGATTCTCTATGGGGTTTAGGTCAGGTCAGTTTGCTGGCCAATCAAGCACAATGATACTGTGGTTATTAAACCAAGTATTGGTACTTTTGGCAGTGTGGACAGGTGCCAAGTCCTGCTGGAAAATTAAATTTCCAACTCCAAAAAGCTTAAATCGGCAGAGGGAAGCATGAAGTGCTCTAAAATTTCCTGGTAGACTACTGCGCTGACTTTGGTTTGATAAAACACAGTGGACCTACACCAGCAGATGACATGGCTACCCAAACCATCACTGATTGTGAAAAATTCACACTAGACCACAAGCAGCTTGGATTGTGGCCTCTCCACTCTTCCTCTAGACCTTTACTTCCAAATGAAATGCAAAATTTACTTTCATCTGAATACAACACCTTGGACCACTGAGCAACAGTCCAATTCTTTTTCTCCTTGGCCCAGGTAAGAGGCTTCTGGCGTTATGTTGGTCATGAGTGGTTTAACACAAGGAATGCGACAGTTGTAGCCCATGTCCTTGATACGTCTGTGTGTGGTGGCTCTTGAAGCACTGACTCCACCAGCACCCCACTCCTTGTGAGTCTCACCCAAATTTTTGAATGGACTTTTCTTAACAATCCTATCAAGGCTGTGATTATCCCGGTTGCTTGTGCACCTCTTCCTACAATGCTTTTTCCTTCCACTCAACTTTCCATTAGGCTGGTTTCAGATGTCCGTGTTTAATCAAATACCAGTCACACGTATGGTTATGGTTACGTGTGTCACGCGTGTGACATCTGTGTTTGCATACGTGTGACACGTACCGGGTAAAACACGTGTCTCTGTAATGAAAAACGGGCACGTCTCCGTGTGAAATAGCAGGGCCACATGGTCCGTGTGAAAACACGGCCGTGTGAGAGTACACAATAGGGTAACATGGGTACGTGTGACATCCGTGTTAAAACCGGATGTCACACGTACCTAAAACATGGACGTCTGAAACCAGCCTTAATATGCTTGGATACAGCACTCTGTGACCAGTCAGCTTCTTTAGCAATGACCTTTTGTGGCTTACCCTCCTTGTGGAGTGTGTCAATGATTGCCTTCTGGACATCTGTCAAGTCAGCAGTCTTCCCCATGATTGTGTAGCCAACTGAACCAGAATAAAGGGACCATTTTAAATGCTCAGGAAGCCTGTGCAGGTGTTTTGTGGTAATTATTCTAATTTTCTGAGATAATGACTTTTGGGTTTTCATTGTCTGTAAGCCATAATCATCAATATTCACAGAAATAAACACTTGAAAAAATATCCTGAAGACAGGGAAAGATAGAAAGAGACAAACGCGGCGCCAATCTGAGCGTAGTGAGTTTTTTTTATATATATAAAAAGGTGGTGAAATAGTGGAACTCTCACCTGGTTCAGAGGTTAGAAAGCCTGGAATAATCCAAGAGGATTTGATCCACTTTCCAATAGGATTATGGTGCAGTATGCAGCAATCGCACTGGATACTATAGAGGAGCCTCCAGCAGGTCTACAATCCATTTTTATTTGTACATTAAAATATGGTTAATTATACAATGCGTTTCGGCACTGATGTTTTATCTTTCAGCCTTCTTCAGGTATATTTGAGAGAAAAAAGATGTATACATTAACTTCATGAAGAGGCATGCTTATATGGAGACTAATCTCTCATTTCAAGGTGGAGACATCCTGAACAGATAATCGCGCCCACCCGCCTCTAATCACATTACATAGTTTTTTATTAGAAGCGAATCCTAAGAATTACACAGCAATAACAACAAAAATATCAAACAACATCAGTATTATTCAATATTATGTAAAAAGATTTTTTGTTTTAAAACTTATTAAAAGTTAACTAAAATTCAGCCTTTCTTAAACGTGACCCGCTTTTAAGTAAAATACCACCTCAAAACCTGGGAATTACCTTTAGAAGGGGAATAACCATTAACCCCTTAACGACCCATGACGTACTGGGTACGTCATGGATTGTGTGTCGGTAAGCCCTGCCCCCTGCCGCTGGCAGGCGGCCGCGATCCGCGCACATATAAGCTGTTATCAACAGCTGATATGTGTGGCTGCTAGCCGCGGGTGGAATCGCTTCCACCCGCGGCCCTCAACCCCTTACATTTCGCTGCCAAAATCTGGCAGCGATATGTATATGGGCGCCGCCATGACAGTGACTTATCCCGCCCCCACCGGAAGTCATGTGACATGATCACGTGACTTTCGGCGGTTGCCATGGTAGCACAGGGTCATGTGATGACACCTGTAGCTAACATGACTCACTTCCTCTCAATGCCGGAATACAGCCAGCATTGAAAGTGAAGCAGCAAATCTGCAGTTCTCAGCTCTGTAGCGGAGATCTGCAGATAGTGCAGAGCGATCGGATTGCTGATCGCAATAGCCCCCTAGGGGGACTAGTAAAATAAATTAAAAAAAAAGTAAAAAAAAAAAAGTTTTAAAAAATTAAAAAAAAAACAAAAAACCTAAAAGTTCAAATCACCCCCCTTTCACCCCATTGAAAATTAAAGGGTTAAAAAAATAAAAAATATACACATATTTGGTATCGCCACGTTCAGAAATGCCCGATCTATCAAAATATAAAATCAATGAATCTGATCAGTAAACGGCGTAGCGGCAAAAAAATTCCAAACGCCAAAATTACATTTTTTTGGTTGCCGCAAATTTTGCGCAAAATGCAATAATAGGCGATCAAAACGTAGCATCTGCGCAACAATGGTACCGTTAAAAACGTCAGGTCGAGACGCAAAAAATAAGCCGTCAATTAGCCATAGATCCCGAAAAATGAGAACGCTACGGGTTTTGGAAAATGGCGCAAAACGTGCACCACGTTTTTTGGACAAGCTTTTGAATTTTTTTTAACCCCTTAGATACAAGTAAACCTATACAAGTTTGGTGTCTACAAACTCGCACCGACCTGAGGCATCACATAGATGCCTCAGTTTTACCATATAGTGAACACAGTGAATAAAATATCCCAAAAACTATTGTACGATCACACTTTTTTTGCAATTTTTTTGCACTTGGAATTTTTTTGCCGTTTTCCAGTACACTATATGGTAAAACTCATGGTTTCATTTAAAAGTACAACTCGTCCCGCAAAAAACAAGCCCTCATATGGCAAGATTGATGGAAAAATAAAAAAGTTACGCCTCTCGGAAGAAGGAGAGCAAAAAACAAAAACGCAAAAACGGAAAGTGCCCCGGGGCTGAAGGGGTTAATAATTCTGATGTTGTTTGATATTTTTGTTGTTATTGCTGTATAATTCTTAGTTTTGTATTAGAAGCGAATCCTATGTAATGGGCGCGGTTATCTGTTCAGGATGTCTCCACCTTGAAATGAGAGATTAGTCTCCATATAAGCATGCCTCTTCATGAAGCTAGATGTATACATCTTTTTTCTGACAATTTTACCTGAAGAAGGCTGAGGAATAAAACATCAGTGCCGAAACGCATTGTATAATTTACCATATTTTAATGTACAAATAAAATATCTCCATACTTATTTGTATATTGGTCTAGTCATATGACCGAACATCATCCAATATGTTCCACCATTGGTAGCAGGAGCGCTGCAAGACTGGTAATTGCCTTTAGAAATAAACACTTGAAATAGATCACTCTGTGTGTAATGACTCTATATAATATATGTGTTTCCCTTTTTGTATTGAATTACTGAGATAAATTAACTTTTTGAGGATATTCTAATTTATTGAGATGCACTTGTATGCTTCTGGACTGGCTGCTGATCTCACGGTCACCTGGGCGGCCATATACACGGAGCCATCACACAGCTGTTCTTGTAAGGCTGTGACACAGGACACATGGCCGAACATCACTGTATGAGCTAATGGAAGAGAACTGGGTCACACGGACCCACAAGGTGCAGGCGTGCCGTGGGAAACCAAGGGTCAGCATCGCTGATTTGGTGCGGGAAGGAAATCTGTGTTTTTATTTTACATTGGTGAATGCAGGATTTGTGAAGGGGGCTGACCGAGTAGAGGACCATCACTTTAAAATAACGACCATTTATCTATTTAAATTACTTATATAGCGTTGGGGGCTCCAAGACAGGGGAGTTTCTCTTTGAGGTGCGAGCCAAGCTGGCGTAAGGAGCCTTATAAGCCATGTAATCCACCTATGGGAATTTATTTATGGTGGCTCAGTGGTTAGCACTGCAGTCTTGCAGCGCTGGGGTCCTGGGTTCAAATCCCACCAAGGACAACATCTGCAAGGAGTTTATATGTTCTCACAGTGTTTGCGTGGGTTTCCTCTGGGTACTCCGGTTTCCTCCCACACTCCAAACACATACTGATAGGGAACCTAGATTGTGAGCCCCAATGGGGACAGTGTTGCTGATGTATGTAAAGCGCTGTGGAATTAATAGTGCTGTATAAATGAATAAAATTAATTGTGCAAATAACCTCTTCAGAGAGAAAGAAGACATGATCACTGGCGCCACCTCCTGGGTGCAGCAGTCCTAGAAGTCCATATAGAGCCTTTATCGACCCCTGTCATACGATGTCATGTGACAAGGCTGGTTAAATGCCAGGCGGTTATATGTGAACAGAACTCATACAGAGAGGAAATTCTGCTGAAAGCCCTGATGTGAGGAGGGGGCAGCACAGTGTCCGGAGCCAGAGGGGTCAGGCATGTCGGCTTTACATATGCCCGATCCAGTGTGTCTCTGGGACATACACCAGTGATGGCTAACAGCGGACATGACGGGAATAGATGTGAGCTGAACAAGTGGGACAGATTAACCTATTATTAGCCAGTGTGAGCAGACAGCTCTTGTACTGCCAGATGTGGCCTCATTCACAAGGTGCTCCAGAGAAGAGCTGGAGGGTTTCCTCTCTGTAGAGTCCTGTCCTGACTGTGACTTACAAATACACTGACCAGCCATTCTGACACTTGTAGTACCACCAGCACAGCTCCTACCTCTCAGTCACACCCAGCACTGCAGAGCCGGACCTGCACTGAGGCTGTAGGTGACCTTCTTCTTCCTCACTCACTCCCGTAATGTAGTAACACTGCACTCGGCGCCATATTGCTGGTGACCACATATCACACAAAACGTCGACAACATACCTGCCGTAAAGCAGCTCTCACGGGAAGCCATTTTGTTGGAGCCCTCTGTAGCCAGTATCTTTATGTCTGGGCTCGAGTTACAGAAGAAAGTGGTTGGTTCTCTATATTAGCAAGTGACAGCGGGGCGGGGCCTCATGGTAAGAGCGAGCGCAGGTATGGAGGTGACCAGGAGCCGGGCACTGCCGCCTCTCCGGAGACCGGGCACAGCGGGCACCGTGCAGCTCAGGAAGAGGAAGTCCAAGCTGTACAGTAAGGACGGCGAGGACGCGGCAGCAGGTAGGAGGAAGGGCCGTGTATCCACAGGGGGCAGCGCTCCAGTGTGTATGACTGCGGGGGGGTGGGCAGCGCTCCAGTGTGTCCGACTGCAGGGGGGGCAGCGCTCCAGTGTGTCCGACTGCAGGGGGGGCAGCGCTCCAGTGTGTATGACTGCAGGGGGGGCAGCGCTCCAGTGTGTATGACTGCAGGGGGGGGGGCAGCGCTCCAGTGTGTATGACTGCAGGGGGGGGGGCAGCGCTCCAGTGTGTCCGACTGCAGGGGGGGCAGCGCTCCAGTGTGTATGACTGCAGGGGGGGCAGCGCTCCAGTGTGTATGACTGCAGGGGGGGCAGCGCTCCAGTGTGTATGACTGCAGGGGGGGCAGCGCTCCAGTGTGTATGACTGCAGGGGGGGGGGCAGCGCTCCAGTGTGTATGACTGCAGGGGGGGGGGCAGCGCTCCAGTGTGTATGACTGCAGGGGGGGGGGCAGCGCTCCAGTGTGTATGACTGCAGGGGGGGGGGCAGCGCTCCAGTGTGTATGACTGCAGGGGGGGGGGCAGCGCTCCAGTGTGTATGACTGCAGGGGGGGGGGGCAGCGCTCCAGTGTGTATGACTGCAGGGGGGGCAGCGCTCCAGTGTGTATGACTGCAGGGGGGGGGGGCAGCGCTCCAGTGTGTATGACTGCAGGGGGGGCAGCGCTCCAGTGTGTATGACTGCAGGGGGGGGGGGCAGCGCTCCAGTGTGTATGACTGCAGGGGGGGGGGGCAGCGCTCCAGTGTGTATGACTGCAGGGGGGGGGGGGCAGCGCTCCAGTGTGTATGACTGCAGGGGGGGGGGGCAGCGCTCCAGTGTGTATGACTGCAGGGGGGGGGGGCAGCGCTCCAGTGTGTCCGACTGCAGGGGGGGCAGCGCTCCAGTGTGTCCGACTGCAGGGGGGGCAGCGCTCCAGTGTGTCCGACTGCAGGGGGGGCAGCGCTCCAGTGTGTCCGACTGCAGGGGGGGCAGCGCTCCAGTGTGTATGACTGCAGGGGGGGGGGGGGGGGCAGCGCTCCAGTGTGTATGACTGCGGGGGGGTGGGCAGCGCTCCAGTGTGTCCGACTGCAGGGGGGGGCAGCGCTCCAGTGTGTATGACTGCAGGGGGGGCAGCGCTCCAGTGTGTATGACTGCAGGGGGGGCAGCGCTCCAGTGTGTATGACTGCAGGGGGGGGGGCAGCGCTCCAGTGTGTATGACTGCAGGGGGGGGGGCAGCGCTCCAGTGTGTCCGACTGCAGGGGGGGCAGCGCTCCAGTGTGTATGACTGCAGGGGGGGCAGCGCTCCAGTGTGTATGACTGCAGGGGGGGCAGCGCTCCAGTGTGTATGACTGCAGGGGGGGGCAGCGCTCCAGTGTGTCCGACTGCAGGGGGGGCAGCGCTCCAGTGTGTCCGACTGCAGGGGGGGGCAGCGCTCCAGTGTGTCCGACTGCAGGGGGGGGGGGGGGGGGCAGCGCTCCAGTGTGCCCGACTGCAGGGGGGGGGGGGGCAGCGCTCCAGTGTGCCCGACTGCAGGGGGGGGGGGCAGCGCTCCAGTGTGTCCGACTGCAGGGGGGGGGGCAGCGCTCCAGTGTGTCCGACTGCAGGGGGGGGGCAGCGCTCCAGTGTGTCCGACTGCAGGGGGGGGGGGCAGCGCTCCAGTGTGTCCGACTGCAGGGGGGGGGGCAGCGCTCCAGTGTGTCCGACTGCAGGGGGGGGGGGCAGCGCTCCAGTGTGTCCGACTGCAGGGGGGGGGGGGCAGCGCTCCAGTGTGTCCGACTGCAGGGGGGGGGGGCAGCGCTCCAGTGTGTCCGACTGCAGGGGGGGGGGGCAGTGCTCCAGTGTGTCCGACTGCAGGGGGGGGGCAGCGCTCCAGTGTGTCCGACTGCAGGGGGGGGGCAGCGCTCCAGTGTGTCCGACTGCAGGGGGGGGGCAGCGCTCCAGTGTGTCCGACTGCAGGGGGGGGGGGCAGCGCTCCAGTGTGTCCGACTGCAGGGGGGGGGGCAGCGCTCCAGTGTGTCCGACTGCAGGGGGGGGCAGCGCTCCAGTGTTGTCCGACTGCAGGGGGGGGGCAGCGCTCCAGTGTGTCCGACTGCAGGGGGGGGGGCAGCGCTCCAGTGTGTCCGACTGCAGGGGGGGGGGCAGCGCTCCAGTGTGTCCGACTGCAGGGGGGGGGGCAGCGCTCCAGTGTGTCCGACTGCAGGGGGGGGCAGCGCTCCAGTGTGTCCGACTGCAGGGGGGGGGCAGCGCTCCAGTGTGTCCGACTGCAGGGGGGGGGCAGCGCTCCAGTGTGTCCGACTGCAGGGGGGGGCAGCGCTCCAGTGTGTCCGACTGCAGGGGGGGGGCCGGCGCTCCAGTGTGTCCGACTGCAGGGGGGGGGGGGGGCCGGCGCTCCAGTGTGTCCGACTGCAGGGGGGGGGGGCAGCGCTCCAGTGTGTCCGACTGCAGGGGGGGGCAGCGCTCCAGTGTGTCCGACTGCAGGGGGGGCAGCGCTCCAGTGTGTCCGACTGCAGGGGGGGGGCAGCGCTCCAGTGTGTCCGACTGCAGGGGGGGGGGGGGGGGCAGCGCTCCAGTGTGTCCGACTGCAGGGGGGGGGGGGGGCAGCGCTCCAGTGTGTCCGACTGCAGGGGGGGGGGGGGGGCAGCGCTCCAGTGTGTCCGACTGCAGGGGGGGGGGGGGGCAGCGCTCCAGTGTGTCCGACTGCAGGGGGGGGGGGCAGCGCTCCAGTGTGTCCGACTGCAGGGGGGGGGCAGCGCTCCAGTGTGTCCGACTGCAGGGGGGGGCAGCGCTCCAGTGTGTCCGACTGCAGGGGGGGGGGCAGCGCTCCAGTGTGTCCGACTGCAGGGGGGGGCAGCGCTCCAGTGTGTCCGACTGCAGGGGGGGGCAGCGCTCCAGTGTGTCCGACTGCAGGGGGGGGGGTCAGCGCTCCAGTGTGTCCGACTGCAGGGGGGGGGGCAGCGCTCCAGTGTGTGTCCGATTGCAGGGGGGGGGGGGGGGCGGCGCTCCAGTGTGTCCGACTGCAGGGGGGGGGCCGGCGCTCCTGTATGTCCGACTGCAGGGGGGGGGGGGGGGCAGCTCCTCTTTGTCTTTTGTTTTTTTTAAACCTTGTCCTGTGTTGGGTTGTGACTGGCGTCTCTTGTTTTTCCCCCACAGGTCTCTTGGGAGAAAATGTCTACTTTGTGTTATTCGCACTGGCGTTTCGGGTCATTAACTGCAGTTTGGTGCGGACCAGCTTTGTCCCTGATGAATACTGGCAGTCCCTAGAAGTGGCGCATAATATGACTTTCCAATATCCTTTAGTGAAATGGCGGTATTATTTATCAGATGAGACTTTACAGAAGTCTACACCCAGCACGTTACAGCCCCTATCTCCATTATACTGGTGCTTGCACATTGCTATGGAGGGCAGTTATTACCTGGATCATCCGCCATTGATGCTGCTTCTCACTTGTACACAGTGACTTTACCCACGACGCAGGTTGCACGGCCAATGATTACTACGCAGCTGCTATATTGCAGCATAATGACAGTGAATGGGGGCGCTCTGTGAGCCGCCCAATACTATGACTGCAACAGGCAAGTCTCAAAAAGTTAGAATCAGTTGGCTTATTCATGACTTGCTTGGCACAGTACCCCGCGGGTCACAGTGTGCCCCAATCACCAGCACTACACTGCAACGTAGCAGCGGCATAAAGCGATCTTTGGATTTTTGACCTGTGATGTGACCAAAGTCACTTTGTAGTCCTGGACGTATGGGTTAAAATAATTCCAAGTGTGAATTCTTGCGAGATTTAACTTAACAATGGTAATTATGGCTATTTAACATGGGAGTGGAATGAAGGTTTGAGAGGGTTCACATACCCCCTGCTGTTTGCCGCGGTTTACAAAGTTTTACATTGGTTTGGCCAAGATGATGTCTCTTTTCTGGTAAGTGTAAAGACGTTTAGGATATTTAGAACACCTAGAGACTGGTATTATTGATGCCGGTGAGGAGATGGGCTGGCATCAGACGCTCCGGACTCTTGAGTATGACTTGTCATGAATTAGGAGCGTTGGACGAGCGGCATGAACCTATGTGGGCCCCTGCCTAAAATCCTCAATCTCTGCTGGAGTAAGATTTGTGGCATTGCCGGTGCCCATCATAAATTCATGAACGGCGATTGCTACACCCACGTCCTGCCCCAGCTCGGCCTTAGTCAGACCTGGATGAAATTAGCATGAAAAAAGACATAATTTTAGTGCAGCCGCCAGTTACGCCAAAATTGTGACTTTTCAAAGCTTTTTATACCAGAATATTGACGTAAAAGCACTGATGAATGGAGCTCAATGTTTTTCGAATCATCATGACTTCTAGAGAATGTCATTAATGGTGAATCTTCCTGATGCCGTATCCGCAAGTGACAGGATTTGATGACGTTTGCTCCAGTGTTTTAGAGAAGCCATAGTCCTTGTAACCAGAGGTGGGTGTTGTGCTCCGATAGTTGTGTATTTCCCTTCTGGCCACACATGACTGACAGATGCTGCCCTACTTGTATAAAAGCGTGCAGCACTAGGCTCGGCCCCTGGCTCTAAATCATGGAGACCATGATCTTACTGCCAGGTTCTGGTTTCTTACATTTAGGCCCCTTTCAGACGTCCATGTTTCAGGTACGTGTGACATCCGTTTTTAACACGCATGTCACCTATACCCATGTTATTCTATGGTGTTACCCACACATCTATGTTTTCACACGGACCGTGTGACCCTGCTTGGCCCTACATGGAGACATGTCCTTTTTTTCTCTGGCATCACAGGTGTCGCATGGATCGCACACTGATATGATCCGTGTGACATCAGTGTGACACGTACCGGAGAAAACACGCCTCTTCTTTGTCGCTCCATTGGGAGACCCAGACAATTGGGTGTATAGCTTCTGCCTCCGGAGGCCACACAAAGTATTACACTTAAAAGTGTAAACCCCTCCCCTCTGCCTATACACCCCCCCCGTGCATCACGGGCTCCTCAGTTTTTATGCTTTGTGTTGAAGGAGGCACACATGCACGCAAGCTCCACAATTTAGTCAGCAGCAGCTGCTGACTATATCGGATGGAAGAAAAGAGGGCCCATAACAGGGCCCCCGGCATGCTCCCTTCTCACCCCACTCTGGTCGGCGGTGCTGTTAAGGTTGAGGTACCCATTGCGGGTACAAAGGCTGGAGCCACATGCTGTTTTCCTTCCCCATCCCTTAGGGGCTCTGGGTGAAGTGGGATCCTAATCGGTCACCAGGCACTGGGACCGTGCTCCCTCCGCAGCCCCTGGGGGAATCTGCTGGACAGGAGACCGGGTATCATCAGGGACAGGCCCTGCTCCTCTGAGGTACTCTGTGTCCCCTTGGGGACGGCGCATAGAGCGCCTGTCTAATGGACGCTGCAGCAGCTGCTGGTTGTGTTTGTGCGCCGGGACTACCGCGCTGACCGCGCTTGTTTGCCGGCCGCGCTTATAACTTTAGTCCCCGGCTTTTGCGGCCTAGTACCGCATATTCCCGCCCCCGGGCCTGCCAGTCAGGGGTAAGGGCGGGACGCTGCACTGGACGTCAGCGCTGAGGGCTGGAGCATACTTAGTATCCTCCTCCCCCCTCACTGAGCACCGTGGGGCACCAGATTCCCGCACTTTCTAAGGCACGCCCACGGCTCCCTCCTCCTCTCAGAACGCTGGCAGCCATTCCTATCAGCACTTCTGACGCTGGAGAACTTCAGAGACGAGCTCCACAGCTCTGGGAGGCACAGGCAGGGAATCTGGTGGTCACACAAACGCTAAGGGCGGTCGGTAAGCCGCACCTGTTACTAGGTGCTTGCCCCCCTGGGTGCCGAAGTGTATATTTATATGCTTATATTGTATACATTTACTCTGTACGGCCGCACTAGTGCTTTGGCTATATACCCTCTCTGATTGCTCTAAGAGGAGACAACAGCATGTCGTCCGCAAAAAGCAAGGGTGCCAAGGCACAGGCTTACTTTGCAACCTGTACCTCATGTGCGGCTATGCTACCTGCAGGTTCCACCTACCCTCATTGTGTGCAATGCTCGGCCCCTGTGACACTCACTCAGCCGGAGCCTCTGCCACTGGTGGGACCCTCGGCCCAGGTGGAACCACCTGCTGCCACTGTCCAGGTGATAGGGACAGAGTTTGCAGTATTCGCTGACAAACTTTCTGAGTCTATGGATAAATGGTCTGCTAAGATACTAGAAGCTTTGCAGTCCAGACCTGTAACACAGGCCCCGGGCACTGTTGAACCTTTTCCCTCAGACCCCCCTCGGTCGGCGCAGCAAAGTGCTCCTGGGGCGACTCATAGGTCCCACGGTGAGGACTCCGACACGGACCGCAGTCCCAGACCGGCTAAGCGGGCTCGCCGGGAGCTTCCCTCGACTTCATCACAGTGTTCAGGGTCTCAGCATGAGGACTCTCTGGAGGATGAAGCGGAGGTGGCAGATCAGGGCTCTGATTCTGACGCCGCTCTCAACCTTGATACACCTGAAGGGGACGCCATAGTAAACGACCTTATAGCGTCCATCAATCAGGTGTTGGATCTTTCTCCTCCAACTCCTCAGATTGAGGAGTCAGCTTCTTCGGTCCTTTCGGCCCTCAGCCAGGTCTCAATTCTCCTCGTCAAAAAAGGCAGATATCCAGCATCAAGGAGAGCAGTAGATTAAAACTTGCTTTTATTTCGACAAGTAAAAACAAAATGTGGTCCAGAGAGCACAGAGGCACAAGTATTAAGCGTGTAAACCAACGCGTTTCGACCAGAGCGTCTTATTCATGGCATGTGAGTTACCCCAAAACTGATACCATATAAAGGAGGCACACATTGTACGTCATTGGTAAGGCTAAGTGCTTAATTAAAATTAAAAACAGGTGCAAGTCCCGGTGCAATATAGACATATGGGACTGGAGTAAAAACATGTGAGTGGAAAACCGCAGTCAGAAGAACAACATATATATTAACATATAAGTATGAAAATAAAACACAGATAGAGATTATAAATTATAGTTAACAGAGGATTAAATTGAAAACAGAAAAGTCGGTATGCATCAGTACATGTATATGCTTCTTTTTTTATAATAAATTGTAATGAAACATTGAGGGGGGAAAAAAGAAATCGTTTCAACCTGTTGTAGGACTAGAATGTGCTGGACATCTGGACTATGCGGTATTATAGTACAAAGTCCAAAAATCCAGCCTGATTCCTCCATTGATGAATTCACTTTAGAGATTCAGTTAGTGGCTTGGCCGATACTAATGAATGTGAATGGGTCCAAGAATTTACTATGGACATTTATGAAACTGCTGTGAAACGGCCATGATAATATCTGCACTGACAATCAAGGCATCCAGCAAAAGCCACACGAGTCTTGAAAGTAACCGACTCGTAATGTATCATGTATAGTGAATCCAACATAAGGTGATTCCCCTTTGATGGATTATAAAACATAAGTTACATTCAATATAGATTTAGATGTTATATATGAAACTTATGTGGATAGAAGTAGTTTATTTGATTGTTTTTAGCAGGTTTACTCCCTGTGGAATGATTATATACACAACGGGAGGATTACTCACAAGACAGCAAATTTCAGTTTATCCATGTATCGGATTAAACCTATAAATATTTGCAAAGCTATTGGCATACATGGCAAAAAATTAGTTTCACATGATTCATATATATTGAAAAAACTTTTTTTGTTGTATGAAATAGTAGGATATATTGTTTATATTTTTTGCATAAATAATTTTGTTATAGTGACAACATGACATTGGGAAAGAGGAACGTATAATGCGTGGATGATCTTATTGGAAATAACTGTTATAAATTATCATTGTTATTTTTGATAGGTTGCTTGGGAGTATTGCAAAATTAAATCCTGCCGGATGTTCAGACCGTGCGGTATCCTGGTACCAAGTCTGTTTATAATCTCTATCTGTGTTTTATTTTCATACTTATATGTTAATATATATGTTGTTCTTCTGACTGCGGTTTTCCACTCACATGTTTTTACTCCAGTCCCATATGTCTATATTGCACCGGGACTTGCACCTGTTTTTAATTTTAATTAAGCACTTAGCCTTACCAATGACGTACAATGTGTGCCTCCTTTATATGGTATCAGTTTTGGGGTAACTCACATGCCATGAATAAGACGCTCTGGTCGAAACGCGTTGGTTTACACGCTTAATACTTGTGCCTCTGTGCTCTCTGGACCACATTTTGTTTTTACTTGTCGAAATAAAAGCAAGTTTTAATCTACTGCTCTCCTTGATGCTGGATATCTGCCTTTTTTGAAGTTGTCTTTCCGCCCGGGCCTGGGCGTTCCCTGCATCGGTTGGAGTCCGGGAGTGAAGAGGGGTGAGCTGACTTTGGTTCTTGTTCACTCAATTCTCCTCGTCCAACAGGCCACAGAAGGGTCAGAGGAACTCTGATTCATGGCGGTCTAAGTCACGTCCTAAAAAGACCGCCGGAGGAACCGCTCCCAAAGCGGCCTCCTCATGACTTTCGGCCTCCCCAAACCGCATCCTCGGTCGGTGGCAGGCTCTCCCGCTTTTGCGACGCCTGGTTGCCACATGTCCAAGACCGATGGGTGAGAGACATTCTGTCTCACGGTTACAGGATAGAGTTCCGCTCTCGTCCTCCGACTCGTTTCTTCAGAACATCTCCGCCCCCCGAGCGAGCTGATGCTCTTCTTCAGGCGGTGAGCACTCTGAAGGCAGAAGGAGTGGTGATCCCTGTTCCCCTTCAGCAATGGGGTCACGGTTTTTACTCCAACTTGTTTGTGGTGCCAAAAAAGGACGGATCTTTCCGTCCCGTTCTGGACCTCAAACTGCTCAACAAACACGTGAAAACCAGGCGGTTCCGGATGGAATCTCTCCGCTCCGTCATCGCCTCGATGTCCCAAGGAGACTTCCTAGCATCAATCGACATCAGGGATGCTTATCTCCACGTGCCGATTGCACCAGAGCATCAACGCTTCCTGCGTTTCGCCATCGGGGACGAACACCTTCAGTTCGTGGCGCTGCCTTTCGGCCTGGCGACAGCCCCACGGGTCTTCACCAAGGTCATGGCAACAGTGATAGCAGTCCTACACTCTCAGGGACACTCGGTGATCCCTTACTTAGACGATCTCCTTGTCAAGGCCCCCTCTCGGGTGGCATGCCAACACAGCCTGAACATTGCTCTGGAGACTCTCCAGAGATTCGGGTGGATCATCAATTTCCCAAAGTCAAAATTGACACCGACCCAATCGCTGACATATCTCGGGATGGAGTTTCATACTCTCTCAGCGATAGTGAAACTTCCGCTGGACAAACAGCGTTCACTACGGACAGGGGTGCAATCTCTCCTTCGAGCCCAGTCGCACCCCTTGAGGCGCCTCATGCACTTCCTAGGGAAGATGGTGGCAGCAATGGAGGCAGTTCCATTTGCGCAGTTTCATCTGCGTCCACTTCAATGGGACATTCTCCGCAAATGGGACAGGAAGTCGACGTCCCTCGACAGGAACGTCTCCCTTTCTCGGGCAGCCAAGGCCTCCCTTCAGTGGTGGCTTCTTCCCACTTCTTTGTCGAAGGGGAAATCATTCCTACCCCCATCCTGGGCTGTGGTCACGACGGACGCGAGTCTGTCAGGGTGGGGAGCGGTCTTCCTCCACCACAGGGCTCAGGGTACCTGGACTCAGCCAGAGTCCTCCCTTCAGATCAATGTTCTGGAGATAAGGGCAGTGTATCTAGCCCTAAAGGCGTTCCAGCCGTGGCTGTAAGGCAGGCAGATCCGAATTCAGTCGGACAACGCCACGGCGGTGGCATACATCAACCACCAAGGCGGCACACGCAGTCGGCAAGCCTTCCAGGAAGTTCGTCGGATTCTGCTGTGGGTGGAAGCCACAGCCTCCACCATCTCCGCAGTTCACATCCCGGGCGTAGAAAACTGGGAAGCAGACTTTCTCAGTCGCCAGGGCATGGACGCAGGGGAATGGTCTCTTCACCCGGACGTGTTTCAAGAGATCTGTTGCCGCTGGGGGAAGCCGGACGTCGACCTAATGGCGTCCCGGCACAACAACAAGGTCCCGGCATTCATGGCACGGTCTCAAGATCACAGAGCTCTGGCGGCAGACGCATTAGTTCAGGATTGGTCGCAGTTTCGGCTGCCTTATGTATTTCCTCCTCTGGCACTACTGCCCAGAGTATTACGCAAGATCAGGTCCGACTGCCGCCGCGCCATCCTCATCGCCCCAGACTGGCCGAGGAGGTCGTGGTACCCGGATCTGTGGCATCTCACGGTGGGTCAACCGTCGGCACTACCAGACCGTCCAGACTTACTGTCTCAAGGGCCATTTTTCCATCTGAATTCTGCGCCCCTCAACCTGACTGTGTGGCCATTGAGTCCTGGATCCTAGCGTCTTCAGGGTTATCTCAAGAGGTCATTGCCACTATGAGACAGGCCAGGAAACCAACGTCCGCCAAGATCTACCACAGGACGTGGAGGATCTTCTTATCCTGGTGTTCTGATCAGGGTTTTACTCCCTGCCCACTTTTCTGTCCTTCCTTCAATCCGGAATGGAAAAGGGTTTGTCTCTCGGCTCTATTAAGGGACAAGTCTCGGCGCTCTCTGTGTTTTTTCAAAAGCGTCTAGCCAGGCTTCCGCAGGTCCGCACGTTCCTGCAGGGAGTTTGCCACATAGTCCCTCCTTACAAGCGTCCGCTAGAACCCTGGGATCTGAACAGGGTGCTAACGGCTCTTCAGAAACCACCTTTCGAGCCAATGAGAGATATTTCTCTTTCACGCCTTTCGCAGAAGGTGGTCTTCCTAGTGGCAGTCACATCACTTCGGAGAGTGTCTGAGTTAGCTGCACTGTCATGCAAAGCCCCCTTCCTGGTGTTTCACCAGGACAAGGTGGTTCTGCGTCCGGTTCCGGAATTTCTCCCTAAGGTGGTATCCCCTTTTCATCTCAATCAGGATATCTCCTTACCTTCTTTTTGCCCTCATCCAGTTCACCAATGTGAAAAGGATTTGCACTTGTTAGATCTTGTGAGAGCACTTAGACTCTACATTTCTCGTACGGCGCCCCTGCGCCGCTCGGATGCGCTCTTTGTCCTTGTCGCTGGCCAGCGTAAGGGGTCGCAGGCTTCCAAGTCAACCTTGGCTCGGTGGATCAAGGAACCAATTCTTGAAGCCTACCGTTCTTCTGGGCTTCAGGTTCCTTCAGGGCTGAAAGCCCATTCTACCAGAGCCGTGGGTGCGTCCTGGGCATTGCGGCACCAGGCTACGGCTCAGCAGGTGTGTCAGGCGGCTACCTGGTCGAGTCTGCACACTTTCACGAAACACTATCAGGTGCATGCCTATGCTTCGGCAGATGCCAGCCTAGGTAGGCGAGTCCTTCAGGCGGCGGTTGCCCACCTGTAGGAAGGGGCCGTTTTACGGCTCTATTTCGAGGTATTATTTTACCCACCCAGGGACTGCTTTTGGACGTCCCAATTGTCTGGGTCTCCCAATGGAGCGACAAAGAAGAAGGGAATTTTGTTTACTTACCGTAAATTCCTTTTCTTCTAGCTCCTATTGGGAGACCCAGCACCCGCCCCTGTTCCCTTCGGGCTGTTGTTCTTTTGTGTACACATGTTGTTCATATTGAATTGTTCTGGGTTCATGGTTTCAGTTCTCCGAACATCCTTCGGATTGAATTTACCTTAGACCAATTTATAAGTTTCCTCCTTCCTGCTTTTGCACCAAAACTGAGGAGCCCGTGATGCACGGGAGGGTGTATAGGCAGAGGGGAGGGGTTACACTTTTTAAAGTGTAATACTTAGTGTGGCCTCCGGAGGCAGAAGCTATACACCCAATTGTCTGGGTCTCCCAATAGGAGCTAGAAGAAAAGGAATTTACGGTAAGTAAACAAAATTCCCTTCTTTGTAATAAAAAGATTTTCTATATTCACCTGTATCCAGCGCGGTTTTCTTCAGCTCTGCTGCCTCCTGCATCTGATCCCCACTCATTATATTCATTGATTATTCACTGGACCTCGGATTTGCAAGTTGGAGCATTGCTGGAGACAGCATCAGGGACAGCATCACCGGTGACAGGTGAGTATCCAGCAAGCACTGTGTGTGCAGTGATGTCAAGGAGGTTATTGGAGTTCTTAATGAACTCTGATGAACCCGTGAAGTCATCGTCGTGACACCCGCTGTGTTGTGGGGGTGTCATCAGGGTGTCATCCGAGTTCATTGGGAACTCTGACGACCTCCTGGACGTCGCTGCACACAGTGTTTGCTGGATACTCTTCCTGTCCCCGGTGATGCTGTACCTGGCGGACGATTCTGTCCCCGGCGATGCTTCAGCTTCCAGGTCAGAGGTCTAGAATAATCAGTGAATATAATGAGTGGGGGTCAGAAGCAGGAGACAGCATACCTGAAGAATACAGCACTGGATACAGGTGAATATAGAAAATATTTTTGTTAAAAAGACATGTCACATGTATGCAAACATGGATGTGACACGTATGACCATACCCATGCTTGTGGCCTGTACATGATTAAACACTGACATCTGAAAGGGGCCTTATGGAGTCCTCTCTTCTACCACTCCTGTCTTCTACCTCCCTCCTATTTCGGCAGTGTATATTACAGCAAGTTCTTTACGTACCTGCTTTTTTTTTTTTTTTTACTGTAGCGTAGTTTTGTTTTTTTCTTCTATACAAATATGGTTTCACACTCTAAATAACAAGGTCTCAGGATCTTCTGATTTTGGCATCACGCGGTGTTTCCTGCGACCTAACTTCCGTTTTTTTCCAGTACAGAAGAACGCTTCTTGGGTCGGCGTGGTATTTGTGCCCTCTGTAGGGCGCTGCTGATTATGAGCTATGCCAGCCTTCTTTTTTGCTTATTTATTACTGTGATGAGCTGGCCAGCCCCCTTCACATACAGCGCTGTGATATACCAGCACAGGAAATGCTCTGCTGCCTCAAACCCAAGCTGGAAGTGAGGCCGACCATTGCCGATATCGGCAGATCAGGAAACCATTGTTTGAGTCATTTTTTACACGTTCAACCCAATAATAGCAGTGCAGTTTTTCGTTTTTGCTCTCATTTTTCCTTTTCACCAGCTATAACTATTTTTTTTTTTTTCCTGCTGACAAAGCCATATGATGGCTTGTTTTTTTGTGGAACAGGTTTAACCTGTTAGTTTGGGACTTCGCACACCGATCGTTGCTGTTGGTGGCAGATGCCAGCTGTTTATGATAGCTGGCATGTGCCCTGTGAGGAGCGGGCTTCTGGACCCTAAAGTCCCTGACATGGTCCATAACACGTATCTCCTTCATGGGGCGTTATAGGCAACTATCACTTTTAGGTCTTTCTGACAGTCCATGGCTCATACAGGCTACAGAATAATACAAAGCACTTCCGTAGTTTCCTTCCACCACATGAGCTGAGCCCAGTTGAGCAAAGGCTAAGGGACATGACAGTTATCTAAAAGCTTCTGCCCCTCGGTTTTTGTGGTCGGTTGACACTTGGACACACAGTGATCAAGACTTGGGAAATGTCTCAGTGATCAGAAGTATGGTAGGCATTACAGATCATTTTTAAAACGAGAAATTCCCTTTTAATGTGTAACTCCATCTTAGTTGCATAATGGAAACGTTACATACTAAGAACGTTGTTTCACCACTTGCTGTGCCATAAACTGGGTCTGACTGGCAGAAATCTCAGGCTGTGTTCACACTGAGGTTTTTTCTTATGCGATCAAAATAACATGAGTTTTCTCGTGGAAGTCTCTTCAGTAAACGCTCGCTCCTTTTGTGGGGCGTTGTCCGATTTCTAAAATGTATTGGACACTTTTTAAAGTGTTTTGTTAGGGTTATTTCTTTGTCGCTCCATTGGGAGACCCAGACAATTGGGTGTATAGCTTCTGCCTCCGGAGGCCACACAAAGTATTACACTTAAAAGTGTAAAGCCCCTCCCCTTCTGCCTATACACCCCCCGTGCCTCACGGGCTTCTCAGTTTTTTTATGCTTTGTGCGAAGGAGGCTGACATCCACGCATAGCTCCACATCTTAGTCAGCAGCAGCTGCTGACTATGTCGGATGGAAGAAAAGAGGGCCCATAACAGGGCCCCCAGCATGCTCCCTTCTCACCCCACTCTGGTCGGCGGTGCTGTTAAGGTTGAGGTACCCATTGCGGGTACATAGGCAGGAGCCACATGCTGTTTTCCTTCCCCATCCCTTAATGGGCTCTGGGTGAAGTGGGATCCTAATCGGTCTCCAGGCACTGGGACCGTGCTCCCTCCGCAGCCCCTGGGGAATCTGCTGGACAGGAGCCGGGTATCGTCAGGGACAAGGCCCTGCTACTGTGAGGTACTCTGTGTCCCCCCTGGGGGACCGCGCATGGAGCGCTTGTGCCATACACACTGCAGCACTGCTGGGTGTGTTAGTGCGCCGGGGACTACCGCGCCGGCCGCGCTTATTTGCCGGCCGCGCTTATAACTTTAGTCCCCGGCTTTTGCGGCCTAGTATCGCATATTCCCGCCCCCAGGCCTGCCAGTCAGGGGAAGGGCGGGACGCTGCACAGGACGTCAGCGCTGAGGGCTGGAGCATACTTTGTATCCTCCTCCCCCCTCACTCAGCACAGTGGGGCATCAGATTCCCGCACTTTCTGGGGCACGCCCACGGCCCCCTCCTCCCCACAGAACGCCGGCAGCCATTCCTGTCAGCACTTCTGACGCTGGAGAGGAGAGACAATACGGCTCTGGGAGGCCCAGGCAGGGAATCTGGTGATCACACAACCGCTTTGAGCGGTCGGTAAGCAGCACCTGGGTGCTGGCCCCACTGAGTGCCGAAGTGTACATATATATATATGCTTATATGCTATACATTTACACTGTACGGTCGCACTGTTGATTTTTGGCTATATACTCTCCTGGATTGTACTCAGAGGAGACAACAGCATGTCGTCCGCAAAAAGCAAGGGTGCCAAAGCACAGGCTTACTTTGCAACCTGTACCTCATGTGCGGCTATACTACCGGCAGGTTCCACCGATCCTCATTGTGTGCAATGCTCGGCCCCTGTGGCACTCACTCAGCTGGAGCCTCTGCTACTGGTGGCCCAGGTGGAACCACCTGCTACCACTGTCCAGGTGACAGGGACGGAGTTTGCAGTATTTGCTGACAAACTGTCTGAGAGTATGGATAAATGGTCTGCTAAGATACTAGAAGCCTTACAGTCCAGACCGGTGACTCAGGCCACGGGCACTGTTGAATCATTGACCCCAGGCCCCCCTCAGTTGGAGCAGCAAAGTGCTCCTGGGGTGACCCATAGGTCCCAGGGTGAGGTCTCTGACACGGACCGCAGTCCCAGGCCGCCTAAGCGGGCTCGCTGGGAAATTCCCTCGACTTCATCACACTGTTCGGGCTCTCAGCAGGAGGACTCTCTGGATGATGAAGCGGAGGTAGCAGATCAGGATTCTGATCCTGAGGCCGCTCTCAACCTAGATACACCTGAAGGTGACGCCATAGTGAATGACCTTATAGCGACCATCAATCAGGTGTTGGATATTTCTCCCCCAGCTCCTCCAATTGAGGAGTCAGCTTCTCAGCAGGAGAAATTCCGTTTCAGGTTTCCCAAGCGTACATTGAGTACGTTTCTGGATCACTCTGACTTCAGAGAGGCAGTCCAGAAACACCGAGCTTGTCCAGATAAGCGTTTTTCCAAGCGCCTTAAGGATACACGTTATCCCTTCCCCCCCTGACGTTGTCAAGGGCTGGGCTCAGTGTCCCAAGGTGGATCCTCCAGTCTCCAGACTGGCGGCTAGATCCATAGTTGCAGTGGAAGATGGGGCTTCACTCAAAGATGCCACTGACAGACAGATGGAGCTCTGGTTGAAATCCATCTATGAAGCTATCGGCGCGTCTTTTGCTCCAGCATTCGCAGCCGTATGGGCACTCCAAGCTATCTCAGCTTGTCATGCGCAGATTAATGCAGTCACACGTACGTCTGCTCCGCAAGTGGTGTCCTTAACCTCTCAGGCGTCGGCGTTTGCGTCCTACGCCATTAATGCTGTCCTGGACTCTGCGAGCCGTATGGCGGTAGCATCCGCCAATTCGGTGGCAGTCCGCAGGGCCATGTGGCTACGTGAATGGAAGGCAGACACTGCTTCCAAAAATTTCTTAACCGGTTTGCCATTTTCTGGCGACCGTCTGTTTGGTGAGCGATTGGATGAAATCATTAAACAATCCAAGGGAAAGGACTCGTCCTTACCCCAGTCCAAACCAAACAGACCTCAACCACGGAAGGTACAATCGAGGTTTCGGTCCTTTCGGTCCGCGGGCAGGTCTCAATTCTCCTCGTCCAAAAGGCCTCAGAAGGATCAGAGGAACTCCGATTCATGGCGGTCTAAGTCACGTCCTAAATAGACCGCCGGGGGAACCGCTCCCAAAGCGGCCTCCTCATGACTTTCGGCCTCCTCACACCGCATCCTCGGTCGGTGGCAGGCTTTCCCGCTTTTGCGACGCCTGGCTGCCACAGGTAAAAGACCGTTGGGTGAGAGACATTCTGTCTCACGGTTACAGGATAGAGTTCAACTCTCGTCCTCCGACTCGGTTCTTCAGAACATCTTCGCCCCCGAGCGAGCCGATGCTCTTCTTCAGGCGGTATGCACTCTGAAGGCAGAAGGAGTGGTGATCCCTGTTCCTTTTCAGCAACAGGGTCACGGTTTTTACTCCAACTTGTTCGTGGTGCCGAAAAAGGACGGATCCTTCCGTCCTGTTCTGGACCCAAAACTGCTCAACAAACATGTAAAAACCAGGCGGTTCCGGATGGAATCGCTCCGCTCCGTCATCGCCTCAATGTCCCAAGGAGATTTCCTAGCATCAATCGACATCAATGATGCTTATCTCCACGTACCGATTGCTCAAGAGCATCAGCGCTTCCTGCGTTTCGCCATAGGGGACGAACACCTTCAGTTCGTGGCACTGCCTTTCGGCTTGGCGACAGCCCCACGGGTCTTCACCAAGGTCATGGCAACAGTAGTAGCAGTTCTGCACTCTCAGGGACACTCGGTGATCCCTTACTTAGACGATCTGCTTGTCAAGGCACCCTCTCAAGTGGCATGCCAACACAGCCTGAGCATTGCTCTAGAGACTCTCCAGAGTTTCGGGTGGATCATCAATTTTCCAAAGTCAAATCTGACACCGGCCCAATCACTGACATATCTTGGCATGGAGTTTCATACTCTCTCAGCGATAGTGAAGCTTCCGCTGGACAAACAGCGTTCACTACAGACAGGGGTGCAATCTCTCCTTCAAGGCCAGTCACACCCCTTGCGGCGCCTCATGCACTTCCTAGGGAAGATGGTAGCAGCAATGGAGGCAGTTCCTTTTGCGCAGTTTCATCTGCGTCCACTTCAATGGGACATTCTCCGCAAATGGGACAGGAAGTCGACGTCCCTCGACAGGAACGTCTCCCTTTCTCGGGCAGCCAAGGCTTCCCTTCAGTGGTGGCTTCTTCCCACTTCTCTGTCGAAGGGGAAATCCTTCCTGCCCCCATCCTGGGCTGGGGTCACGCAGAGCTCTGGCGGCAGACGCTTTAGTTCAGGATTGGTCGCAGTTTCAACTCCCTTATGTGTTTCCTCCTCTGGCACTGTTGCCCAGAGTGTTACGCAAGATCAGGTCCGACTGCCGCCGCGCCATCCTCGTCGCTCCAGACTGGCCGAGGAGGTCGTGGTACCCGGATCTGTGGCATCTCACGGTGGGCCAACCGTGGGCACTACCAGACCGACCAGACTTGCTGTCTCAAGGGCCATTTTTCCATCTGAATTCTGCGGCCCTCAACCTGACTGTGTGGCCATTGAGTCCTGGATCCTAGCGTCTTCAGGGTTATCTCAAGAGGTCATTGCCACTATGAGACAGGCTAGGAAACCAACGTCCGCCAAGATCTACCACAGGACGTGGAGGATATTCTTATCTTGGTGCTCTGATCGGGGTTTTTCTCCCTGGCCATTTGCCTTGCCCACTTTTCTTTCCTTCCTTCAATCCGGATTGGAAAAAGGTTTGTCGCTCGGCTCCCTTAAGGGACAAGTCTCAGTGCTCTCTGTGTTCTTTCAGAAGCGCCTAGCCAGACTTCCACAGGTACGCACGTTCCTGCAGGGGGTTTGTCACATAGTCCCTCCTTACAAGCGGCCGTTAGAACCCTGGGATCTGAACAGGGTGATGATGGCTCTTCAGAAACCACCTTTCGAGCCAATGAGGGATATTCCTCTCTCACGCCTTTCGCAGAAAGTGGCCTTCCTAGTAGCAGTCACATCACTTCGGAGAGTGTCTGAGCTAGCAGCGCTGTCATGCAAAGCCCCTTTCCTGGTGTTTCACCAGGACAAGGTGGTTCTGCATCCGGTTCCGGAATTTCTCCCTAAGGTGGTATCCCCCTTTCATCTCAATCAGGATATCTCCTTACCCTCTTTTTGTCCTCATCCAGTTCACCAATGTGAAAGGGATTTGCACTTGTTAGATCTGGTGAGAGCACTCAGACTCTACATTTCTCGTACGGCGCCCCTGCGCCGCTCGGATGCACTCTTTGTCCTTGTCGCTGGCCAGCGTAAAGGGTCACAGGCTTCCAAATCAACCCTGGCTCGGTGGATCAAGGAACCTATTCTCGAAGCTTACCGATCTTCTGGGCTTCCGGTTCCCTCAGGGCTAAGGGCCCATTCTACCAGAGCCGTGGGTGCGTCCTGGGCTTTGCGGCACCAGGCTACGGCTCAGCAGGTGTGTCAGGCAGCTACCTGGTCGAGCCTGCACACTTTCACGAAACACTATCAGGTGCATACCTATGCTTCGGCAGATGCCAGCCTAGGTAGGCGAGTCCTTCAGGCGGCGGTTGCCCACCTGTAGGAAGGGGCCGTTTTACGGCTCTATTTCGAGGTATTATTTTACCCACCCAGGGACTGCTTTTGGACGTCCCAATTGTCTGGGTCTCCCAATGGAGCGACAAAGAAGGGAATTTTGTTTACTTACCGTAAATTCCTTTTCTTCTAGCTCCAATTGGGAGACCCAGCACCCGCCCCTGTTCCCTTCGGGCTGTTGTTCTTTGTGTACACATGTTGTTCATGTTCAATAGTTTCAGTTCTCCGAAATTTCTTCGGACTGAATTTACTTTAAACCAATTTATAACTTTTCCTCCTTCTTGCTTTTGCACCAAAACTGAGGAGCCCGTGATGCACGGGAGGGTGTATAGGCAGAGGGGAGGGGTTACACTTTTTAAAGTGTAATACTTTGTGTGGCCTCCGGAGGCAGAAGCTATACACCCAATTGTCTGGGTCTCCCAATTGGAGCTAGAAGAAAAGGAATTTACGGTAAGTAAACAAAATTCCCTTCTTTTACAGTCTTGATTACACAATGCCTAGATTCTTCAGGACCCACTTTATTACCATCAGGTGTTTTTAAAGCTGCTCAAAAGCCTGAACATAAAAGGAGTAAGGTTATATGCACACGATCAAGACCCCCTGTGTCCTGCACACGGCGAGTCCTGACCTGCAGGGCCGCAAGTCTCCGCAGCTGTTCTTGCCCACGAGCCGCGCTCAGGCAGTTGCGTTCTCTATTCTCCCTGCGGAGAACACTTGCGTCTCCATAACACAGAATTGACATTCTTGCAGGTCTGAGAGCCGCACCGCAGATCAGGTTTCGCTATGGGCCGTAACAGAACAGTGTGCTGGAGATTTCTAGAAATCCCATCCACTGTGCTTGTACTGTTCAGTGTTTTGGACACAGCTGACACGCGCTGCCTCCATAACACTGTAAACCCTGATTGTAGGCACGCAGCCTAAATCGTAAAATTGAAAAGAAATTATTTTGAGTGTTTTGCAAGCTTTTTTTTCTAGCATTTTTAGTAACGCAGTCACACAAAAAAAAATGCAGGAAAAAGACTGTGTAAACATACCTTTACAACTGACACCCACTTATTGCAGGAGTGCGGTGTCAAAGCCCCGTGGTGAAGTCTCCATTAAAGTCAATGAAAAATACAGAAACCAATATGCTCCAGTCGATTACATTTTCATGGCATATTGGAAGGGATGAGCAAATTGTTTCCCCATAGAGCTTAGGAGGGTTTTTCAATACTTTGAAAGAGACTTGTAGGTGACTCTTTAGAAGGATGTGAGTCGCTCTGCCGGGTACTTGTGTACCGGAGTCTCATATGATCTCAGGAGGCTCTACACACTTTTTAGATATGATGCTGCCTTTTCACCTTCCATCTCCATTTCAGCATCTTGGAAATATTTCTTTACAGAATATAAATATCTTAAATGTTTACTTTTCTTTTTCTCAGAATTAAGGTGGTGTCACCATAGTGACAATGACGTCGCTGCTAAGTCACCATTTTCTGTGACGTAGCAGCGACGTCCCGTCGCTGTGTGTGACATCCAGCAACGAGCTGGCCTCTGCTGTGAGGTCGCCGGTCGTTGCTGAATTTCCTGCTTCATTTTTTGGACGTTGCTCTCCCGCTGTGAAGCACACATCGCTGTGTGTGACAGCGAGAGAGCGACGAACTGAAGGGAGCAGGGAGCCGGCGTCTGGCAGCCTACGGTAAGCTGCAACCATGGTAAACATCGGGTAACCAAGAAGCCCTTTTCTTGGTTACCCGATATTTACCTTAGTTACTAGCGTCCGCCGCTCTCACGCTCCCTGCATACGTAGCTGGAGTACACATCGGGTAATTAACCCGATGTGTACTCTGGCTAGGAGTGCAGAGAACAGGGAGCCGGCACTAGCAGCGTGAGAGCGGCGGACGCTAGTAACTAAGGTAAATATCGGGTAACCAAGAGAAGTGCTTTCCTTGGTTACCCGATATTTACCTTAGTTACGCTTCCACACGTTGCTGGTCACTGGTGAGATCTGCCTGTTTAACAGCTCACCAGCGACCATGTAACGACGCAGCAGCGATCCTGATAAGGTCAGATCGCTGGTCGTGATCGCTGCTGCGTCGCTAAAGTGTGACACCACCTTTAGGACATTGCGGAGCTACATCTTGTTTATGCTGATAGTCATTGACACACTCTTTCTTCTTTTGCAGATTTGGTTTCCTAGAGTGATCCAGGCCGTGCTCTCCGGCATCGCAGATGTGAAACTGTACAGTGTAGTCAGACAAGTGGAAAATTCAAACGTGGCAAAATGGGTGGTATGTGTTCATAAGTGCCAGCGTCCACTGCCTCATGTAATGCCTGGTGTGATCAACCTCTTAAGGGCCACGTGATTTTTATTTTGGAGGGTTTTTTTCTTTTTTCTTATATACTAGCAAAATAACCTCAGCTTCACTTGCAGAAAATTATTAAATTTATTGGTTACAATTCCTAAGGTTACATTTTCAATTTCACCCTGAAATTTACATCTTCAGTGTTTTTAAAATGAGTTTTCTTTATCGTTCCTTTGGGAGACCCAGACCATGGGTGTTTAGCTTCTGCCTCCGGAGGACACACAAAGTACTACACTTAAAAGTGTAGCTCCTCCCTCTGAGCTTATACACCCCCTGGTAGCCAGTCCTAGCCAGTTTATCGCTTTGTGTTCAGGAGGTCATACATCCACACATGCATTCTCATCTGATTGTTTGACTTTTGGAAAGAGTTTGAAGAAAAGCGGGTCCATGTCTGGACTCTCGGCATGTCCCTTCTCACCCCACTGTGTCGGCGGTGTTGTTAAGGTTGATTTACAAGGCTGGAGCCTTACATGCCGCGCTCCTTCACCATCCCTTCTGGGCTCTGGCTTGAAGTGGGAGCCAGCACGGTCTCCATGCCTGGCAGGAGACCGGTCTCCATCCACAGCCCCTTGAGGATTCTGTTGGACCGGAGCACTCATCCCCAGGGACATGGCCCTGCGTCTCAGCAGCTAAGTACCTGAGACGTTTATGTTGGGGGTCCCGGTTCTTTATTGTAAGGGGAGAGTATGCTGTATGTGATTGTTTTTAACTTTTCCGGCGGGTTCTCCAGCTTTTTTGCCTGAGAACCGCGCCGATGGTGCCTGCTTGTCGGCCTCGCCGCTTAAATTTAGGCCCCGGCTTCGCCGGAGGCCTAGTTTCGTTTTCCTGCCCTCGCATGTCACTCATGCAGAGGGACAGGTTCGGCTCCTCCCGGCGGCCGTTCTACACAGGGGAGGGACACTCCCCACTGCTGGGGCGTCCCTCTTTCCCGGCAGGTCTCTATAGCCCTCCAGTTCCCGCTCTTTTATAGGAACACCCCTAGTCCCGCCCCCTCCATTTCTCAGGCAGAGTTCACTCTGCTCTGGGACATCCTGCATTCTGCATCTCTGCTGAGGTGCTGCGCTCTGGGGGACCGGGCTTCGGGATCTGGAGGGCACACGACACCGCGCTCAGCAGTCTGGTAAGCCACAGCCGGTCTCCGGTTGTGGACCTCTGTATATTCTCCCTGGGGTTCATTCTCTGCAAAGCCCCCACTCCAGCAGCATGTCTCACACAAGGAGCAAGGCTCCAAAGCTTTATTCTGCATGCACTGCATGTAAGCTTCTGCTGCCTGAGCCGAGCATTTATCCACACTGTGATGGTTGCTCTAACTTGGCGGTGTCACAGCCTGGAGTCTCACCCCCAGTGGTCTCTCAGGCTGCTGCTGCACCTGTGATTGAACCCCCGGCCTGGGTAGAGTCCTTTTCTAGGTCCATATCCCAGTCATTTGCTGAGTCCATGGGACTTTTGTCCAGGACTTTGATGAATATGCATCAGCCCCCCTCACAGGGTGCCTCTAATACTCTTGACAGAGGACTCCTATCCTCTGACCTCCGTCCATCAGAGCTCACGGAGGATTCATCATCTGATCCCAGACCCCGTCCTTCTAAGAGAAGGCGCAGGGTTTCCTCCCCCACCCCATCCCACGGCTCTGTCTCAAGAGCTGACTCTCAAGATGAGGAGGATGCTCTCACTGGGGGCTCGGAGGCTATGTATCCCATCAATTTCTCTGAGGGTGACTCAGATCTTAGTGATTTGATTGCTTCTATTAATTCTGTGCTGGATCTCAATCCGCCAGTATCAGAGGAGCAACTCTCTTTGGCAGAAAAACATCAGTTTACCTCGCCTAAGAGAGTAAAGAGTGTGTTCTTTAACCACTCCAGTTTTCAGACCGCTGTGACCAAACCCAGGGCCTGCCCTGACAAACGCTTTCCAAAGCGTGGTTCTGATGACCGGTTTCCATTTCCACCTGAGGTGGTCAAGGAGTGGTCTCACTCCCCAAAGGTAGACCCTTCGGTGTCTAGGCTATCAGCCCGGACCGTTGTGTCGGTGGCTGACGGCACCTCACTTAAGGATTCCACTGACCGTCAGATTGACCTTCTGGCCAAATCTGTGTACGAAGCTGCGGGGGCCGCGTTTTCCCCGACTTTTGCAGCAGTGTGGGCTCTCAAAGCCATCTCTGCTTCTCTAGAGGAGATGCATTCCCTCACCAAGGAATCTATGCCTGAGATGGTTACCTTAACTGCTCAGGCTTCAGCCTTTTCATCTTATGCCATGTCTGCCATGCTAGGGGCTGCTCACCGCACTGCGGTGGCTTCAGCTAATTCTCTTGTTATCCGCAGGATTTTGTGGCTTCGAGAGTGGAAGGCAGATGCTTCGTCCAAGAAGTTTCTTGCTGGGCTCCCTTTTGCTGGTTCACGGCTGTTTGGTGAACAGCTGGATGAAATCATTAAAGAAGCTACTGGCGGGAAGAGTACTTCCATGCCACAAACTAAGACCAGGAAACCCGCCCAGGGTAGGAATCAATCGAGGTTTCGTTCCTTTTGTTCCTCCAACTGGTCATCCTCTAAGCCTTCCGCCTCGTCCGCTAACTCAGCCAAGGATCAGAAATCCAACTGGCGCCCAAAAGCGCGTCCGCAGGAGACCGCAGGAGGTTCTGCCACTAAGGCAGCTTCCTCATGACTCTCGGCCCGCTCCAGCCACGTCCTTAGTCGGTGGCAGGCTCTCCCAGTTTGGCGACGCTTGGTTAAAGCAGGTCTCCGATCAGTGGGTGAGAGACATCATATCTCACGGCTACAGGATAGAATTCTCTTCCAGCCCTCCAAACAGATTTTTTCTCTCAACTCCCCCCTGCTCCAAGGCTGCCGCCTTCTCGCAGACCGTGGCGTCCTTGCAGGCAAACGGAGTGATTGTCCCAGTTCCTGCTCAGAAACTGTTCAGAGGTTTTTACTCAAATCTCTTCCTAGTTCCAAAAAAGGACGGTACCTTCCGGCCCATCCTGGATCTCAAGCTTCTCAACAAGCATGTCCGGGTGCGGCATTTTCGCATGGAGTCTCTGCGATCAGTCATTGCCTCTATGACCCAAGGGGAGTTCCTGGCGTCCATCGACATCAGAGATGCCTATCTACATGTGCCAATCGCAGTGTCACATCAGCGTTGGTTACGTTTTGCGATAGGAGAGGATCATTTCCAATTCGTGGCTCTCCCCTTCGGGTTAGCCACGGCCCCTCGGGTATTCACCAAGGTCATGGCGGCAGTGATTGCGGTCCTGCACCTCCAGGGGTTAGCAGTGCTTCCTTATCTGGACGACCTTCTGGTCAAGGGTCCATCCAGCGCAGACTGTCAGCGGAGTGTTTCGCTCACTCTCGCCACCCTAGCCCAATTCGGGTGGATTGTCAATCTTCCCAAATCCACTCTGACTCCGACCCAGAGTCTCACGTACCTAGGGATGCAGTTCGAGACTTTGCCGGCACTTGTGAAGTTGCCCTTAATCAAACAGCAGTCTCTCCGGCTAGCGGTGCGCTCTCTCCTGAGGCCCCGCCGTTATTCCCTCAGGCGCCTGATGCAGGTGCTGGGTCAAATGGTGGCTTCCATGGAGGCGGTTCCCTTTGCTCAGTTCCATCTGCGGCCTCTGCAGCTGGACATTCTCCGCTGTTGGGACAAGCAGCCTTCCTCCTTATAGAGGTTAGTGGCTCTGTCGCCACGGACCAGGACCTCTCTTCAGTGGTGGCTTCGACCCCCCTCTCCCTGTCCCAAGGGCGCTCCGTCCTGGGTGATTCTCACCACGGATGCCAGCCTATCCGGCTGGGGAGCGGTACATCTCCACCACAGAGCTCAGGGCACTTGGACTCTGTCCGAGTCAGCCCTTTCAATCAATGTGCTGGAAACCAGAGCTGTGCTTCTAGCTCTCCTAGCCTTTCACCACCTGTTGGCGGGCAGGCACATTCGAGTCCAGTCAGACAACGCGACAGCGGTTGCCTACATCAATCACCAAGGCGGGACACGCAGCCGCCTGGCAATGTTGGAGGTCCAACGCATTCTTCAATGGGCGGAGGACTCCAAGTCCACCATATCCGCAGTCCACATCCCTGGCGTAGAAAAGTGGGAGGCAGATTCTCAGCCGTCAATCCGTGGACGGTGGCGAGTGGTCCCTGCACCCGGAAGTGTTTCAGTCAATCTGCCGCAAGTGGGGCACTCCGGACGTGGACCTAATGGCATCCCGTCACAACAACAAGGTTCCAGTTTACGTGGCTCGCTCCCACGATCCTCAGGCCTTCGCCGCGGACGCTCTGGTTCAAGACTGGTCCCAGTTTCGTCTGTCCTACGTGTTTCCCCCTCTAGCTCTCTTGCCCAGAGTCCTGCACAAGATCAGAATGGAGGGCCGTCGAGTCATCCTCATTGCACCGGACTGGCCCAGGCGAGCTTGGTATCCGGACCTGCTCCAACTGTCCGTGGAGATGCCGTGGCATCTTCCGGACCGTCCAGACCTGCTCTCGCAAGGTCCGTTTTTCAGCCCGAATTCTGCGGCACTCAAATTGACGGCGTGGCTCTTGAGTCCTGGATTTTGACGGCTTCTGGTATTCCTCCTGAAGTCATCTCCACTATGACTCGGGCCCGTAAGTCTTCCTCCGTCAAGATCTATCACAGGACTTGGAAAATTTTCCTGTCCTGGTGTCGCTCTTCCGGCCATTCTCCTTGGCCATTTTCGTTGCTGACCCTTCTGTCTTTTTTACAGTCCGGTCTGCAGCTAGGACTGTCCCTCAACTCTCTCAAGGGACAAGTCTCAGCTCTATCAGTGCTGTTCCAGCGGCGTCTGGCCCGGCTGGCTCAGATCCGCACCTTCATGCAAGGTGCGTCTCACATCATTCCGCCTTATTGGCGGCCCTTGGATCCCTGGGACCTTAACTTGGTCCTCACGGTATTGCAGAAACCCCCCTTTGAGCCTCTTAGGGAGGTTTCTTTGTATCGTCTTTCTCAAAAGGTGGCCTTTCTGGTGGCCATAACTTCTCTCAGGAGAGTCTCTGATTCGGCTGCGCTCTCCTCGGAGTCACCTTTTTTGGTTTTTCACCAAGACAAGGTAGTTCTCCGTCCGACCCCGGACTTTCTTCCTAAGGTGGTCTCTCCCTTCCACCTTAACCAGGATATTTCCTTGCCTTCCTTCTGTCCGGCCCCTGTTCATCGCTTTGAGAAAGCGCTGCATACTCTAGATCTGGTGCGAGCTCTCCGGATTTATGTGGCTCGCACCGCTGCGCTTAGGCGGTGCACCTCTCTTTTTTTGTGCTAACCACAGGGCGGCGCAAAGGTCTCTCTGCTTCTAAGCCGACCTTGGCCCGTTGGATTAGATCGACCATTTCGGACGCCTACCAGAGTACTCAGGTGCCTCCCCCGCCGGGGATCAAAGCACACTCGACCAGAGCTGTCGGTGCCTCTTGGGCTTTTAGGCACTAGGCTACGGCTCAACAAGTCTGTCAGGCTGCCACTTGGACTAGCCTGCATACCTTTTCGAAGCACTACCAAGTGCATGCTCATGCTTCGGCAGATGCGAGCTTGGGCAGACGCATCCTTCAGGCGGCTGTCGCCCACTTGTGAAGTTAGGCTCCGCCTACTTCTTAGTTTTTTCTGTTTATTCCCACCCAGGGACAGCTTTGGAACGTCCCATGGTCTGGGTCTATGAAAAACAAAAAACCTCAATTTCAATTAATATTAAACTTTTATTGATATATTTTAAAATTTAGACACCCATTAATAGTGAACACACAAAGGGCGTAGATGATGAAGGGGAGGAGCTAAATATATGGGGTCCCTATAGCACCCTATGGGACCTTGCTCCTACCTACCAACGGAGGGTATGACGCCGTAACTGTTTTGGGCGCCCCCGTTCCACGTCGGCTCACCCTCTAGTTGCCCTAGATAGTTAGTGAATTAAAATAATAATTACACTACGGATGGCCATACAATAGTACTAGAATGTATTAAGTACAAAGTGCTCATGTAATCACACTGTCTGATAGATAACAGCTTCCTATCAGGAAAACCAGGACAAAAAAATCAAAAATTAAGCCCCAATATAGGTAGGCTTCCGCAGAAAAATTAGTCCATAGTACATGATCCGGTACAAATTAGTACATGGTACAACAAAGTGCTCATATAATCACCCTGTGATAGATAACAGCTTCCTATCAGGAAAACCAGGACAAAAAAAAAAAAAAAAAAACACAAATATTAAGCCCCAGTATAGGCAGGCTTCTGCAGAAAAATTTTACACAATCATAATTGCACAGATCTGCACTGCATAAACCGATGCTGATACATGTAATGCAATGCCTGAGGGCAATCATGCACACAGCCATGGATTACTCCTACATTCACATCTGATATGTCCAAGCTTCAAATACATACTGATAGTAAATGCATAATGTGAGCCTTAATGGGGACAGCTGGACCCTTTCTTGTCGGTTTAAAGCACCACTCCAGGTTTTAGGGTTTTTTTTTCGTTTGTTTCTCAGCACTGGAGTGGCGCTTGAAATATAAGCATCCTGTCCCCTGTATTATACTCGCCCTCTGCCAGCGTCATCGTTTTTTGCTGCCGCTCCAGCCCAGTGGTGCCACCATGTTGAGAGCCAGAACGAGGCTCTCATAGACATGTATGAAGTTGTGACCTACGGCGCGCTCCATGCAACACTCAAGTTGCTGGCAGCTCACAAATAGCCAGGGAGCAACACTGGTAAAAGGTGAAGATGGCGGCAGGTGAGTTTAAGACAGGGGACTTGCACTTAAAGGACCACTCCAGCGCGAACATTAAAAAAAATAAAATGCTGGAGTGGTGCTTTAAAAACACATCCAGTGAACATTAATAATCGCAGGATTGGAAGCAGAGAAGGAATGGAGTGTAGGAATATTCTAGGGTTTTATTAGTTTGACATTTCTAGGCTAATACTCAGTTGACCCAAATTCTGGTTGCAAGTGTTTTTCTGTTGGTGAAACACTGACTTTATGGTGGTTACTGTGAAAATCTCAGGTTCCAGTAGAATAATTCTGGTGACTGATTTGTTCAGATCTTGGCTATTTTATGTGTATGTATGAAGGAGAATAACCCGGGTGACATGAGCCTTTGTGTCGTTCCAGTACTTCAGCCAGCTGTGCTCCTGGTTTACATGGTACTGCTCCTCAAGAACACTAACAAACACGATGGAAACCGTACTGGGCACCCTGGCTCTGCATTACTACCCTCTGGAAGGTTCACATACAAAGAACAGGTGAGACATCGTCGGCTGGAAACGCGCTTCTCACCACGCAGCTCACATGCTAAGAACGGCCCTCTTCTTGTTTTATAGCACCAAGTACTTGTTCATCGTGGCCCTGGCATTCCTAGTCCGGCCAACTGCACTGATTCTCTGGGTTCCTTTGCTCTTATATCATTTCTCCAAAGAACAGAAGAAACTAGACTTAATAATTTATCAATGTTTTCCTGTTGGGTAAGTACTAAGGGCACGCTGCGTCATAAAAGCCGCCATGTGGATCAAGGGCCACTAGCATTATGAGAAGACTATCTCAAATACTTTGACTTAAAGGGATGTTACAGTTTCAGCAAATAAGTTTCGTGTGTGTGTGTGTGTGTGTGTGTGTGTGTGTGTGTGTGTGTGTGTGTGTGTGTGTGTGTGTTCACTGCGCTCATTCGGCTGGGGCATGGTCTGCACTGTGGGACTATATTGTAACAAGCCCAGACCAGGATAGACTCTCTCCTACTATTGTAGACTGTTTCTGTGCAGAAAGAGTTATTTTGAAAGGGCTGAAGGTGAAATATAGCAATCTTCTATATATTTTGCAGACTGCTCACCTTTGGGGGATCCATTCTGATTGACTGGGTGTACTTTGGTAAGGTAAGATCAAGCTAGGTACACGTTATTAAAAGGCTGTACAATGTATGTCATACCTTATTCACCGAAATGTCCAACTTTACATTTTTTTTTTTCTCCTCCAATTACTTCCTAAATGCAACATCAAACAACTCTTTAAATATAAAAAAGAGTGAATCAGCTCTTTAAATAGGCTTCATTAAAAATGTTCATATATACAATATCTACCGTATTTTTCGGACTATAAGACGCACCGGACCATAAGACGCACCCTGGTTTTAGAGCAGGAAAATAAAATTTTAAGCAAAAAATGGGAGTCATGACACACTGTTATGGAGCGAGGATCTGCTGCTGACACTGTTATGGGGGTAATGTTTCCAAATTCTCTACTAAGGTACCCCAGCCTGATAATCATCCTCCTGCCTTCTATATACAGTATATGTCCCTCATCCTGCTATATACCCCATCCTGGCATATGGCCCCATCCTGCTACATACGTTAACCCATCTTGCTCATATACCCCCATCTTGCTCATATACCCCCCATCCTGCTATACACCCCCATCCTGCTCATAATATATCCCCATCCTGCTATACGCCTCCATCCTGCTATACGGCCCGCATCCTGTGGCACATAAAAAAAAATAAATGTTCATACTCGCCTTGCCTCACTCCCTGCAGCATCGCTCCTCCTCCTGTCTGTGTCAGCGGCAGCGCCGCTGAGTGGAGCCGTCCCCGGTCCCCTGCACTCCACTCCACTCAGCGGCCGCCACTGGCACAGGAGGACATCGCAGTGCTGCAGGGGACCGGGGACTGCTCCACTCAGCGGCCGCCGGCAACCAGGAGGAGATCGCGGTACTGCAGGGGAACGGTGACAGGTGCATGTACTGATTCACTGCACCCTGTGCTGATGATAATGTGCGGGGGGCAGTAAATACAGCCGCACATGATCACTCCAGGCTGTAGTTGCCAGGGGTGATCATGCGGGCCGGCTGTTTATCCCTCGCCCATCATCCCGCCCACCTGTCAGCGCCTGCTTCAGCGCTGAGAGAAGGGTGGGAGGATGGGCGTGCATATTAAATGAGCGGGTCAATGTGGTCACGGCAGGTACTACTGCAGCCTGCTCGTGCCCCCGATGACCCGCTTCACCACAGCACCCTCATTCCCGGCCCTATATTCAGACCATAAGACACACCCCCACTTTCCCCCAACATTTGGGGGGGAAAAAGTGCGTCTTATGGTCCGAAAAATACGGTAAGTGATCTTCAATTAAAGGGTTTTCCCAAGAACAAATGTTATTTTAATCAATAGATCATAGAATAATAATTTCCCCAATTGGACGAGCTTAAGAAAAAAACGTTCCTGTGCTGAGATAATCTTATATACGTGTCCCTGCTATGTGCTGTGTAATGGCCGTGTCTGAGCCTACAAGGACATGGTCTGATCATACCACGTCTCCTGGGTCAGGGAGGAAGGAAAGTATACAGACAGTACAGCATGGTATTGCAAATTATTCTCTGAGGTAAAACATTTTTCTTTAAAAGAAAAAAAAAAAAAAAAAAACGGAAATGTTTTACCTCACAAAAAGAATCTGCTGTGATTCCGTGCTATGGTGTGTATATACTTTTTTTTTTTTTTTTTTTTTTTTTCTTGCGTCCTGGAAATGTCCCTGTAAGGTCAGACACTGCCATTACACAGCACATAGCAGGACATGTATATAAGATTCTCAGCACGGGGAAATAAATATCACTATAATATCAATATAAATTATTATTCCAAGATCCATTGATTAATATGAACTTTGTTCTTGGGAAAACAGATCAGTCAGAGCTTATCGGTTCCATTGGTTCTCTGCTCTCACTTTCCATTCTCTCAATGTTAGAATGCATTCACTGCACGGACCAGCTGTGAGTCTCTCGACCAAACTCAAGAGCCTCACATACAGTATGAATACGTCCCTGTAAAACTGATAGGGAAGGCTTTTTTTTTTTTTTTTTAAATACCTTTTTCAGCCAATTCTGCCTTTCCTCTAAGCGGCGCTATCACAGTCCGCTCATCCCCACGAAGTGACCCCCGGGCTCCACGATCTGTGATCCGGTGATGTCAGGTCAACTTCCAGCTCATCTAAGCCCAGCAAATCGTGCGCTCTCCTTATATGCAGAGCGCCGCAAGCAGGAGAGATGCTGGGCTGTGAGGAGCAATGAAACTCGACCCACAGCCCAGTCACTCAGGAAGACTGGAGCCGGCCTCGGTGATGTAAGGTCAACTGGAAGTTGACGTGACCTCACCAGATCTCAGAGGTCACAGAGCCCGGGGGTCACACAATGGGGGTGAGCGAACTGTGATAGCGCCACTCAGAGGCAGAATTGGTTCTTAATTTTCTTTTTTTTTTTTTTTTGTCTGGACAATCGAAACACAGAACACACATGAAAATGATGAGGCCTTAGAGATAGCTGCAAAGAGGGGTTAGGTGTTTGCACACAGATTTCTACTATTTGAAGAGAGGAGTAAGTATGTACAGTCTTGGGGAGGGCAATGAAAACATGCTATAGGTGGAAAGCGCATGAAGAGGAAGAAATAAGTAAAGTTCCGTAACTTGATATGAGCTAATAAAAACTACTCACAACTCCCATCCAGCCTATATTACTGGAAGAGACACTGATCGAAGGGAAAAATGTAACACTTGGCCTACATTTAGTTTTAAAAAAATGAATAAAATAGTTTTTAAATTAACATTTAAAAAGTAATTTCCCCTCCCCTTTCCCTTGTCAAAAGTAGACTGTCTTTACTATAGGGGCCCTGGTACGCTAATAGCTTGTAAAAGTTGCTTTTTCAATTATTGAATTAAATTACTTAGTAATATTTTCCAAGATCTGATGTTTTAATAAAGTTAATGGGAAAAAAAGCTTCTTTAACATAGTGGATGTATTACCCATCATATTAGGATTAACAGTCTGCTAGGCCTGCACCGTGCATGACCCTACCGGCACTGTACTGTATGGCGTTCTGACCATTCACCAAGCACATCTCTAGTTAATCGGTCAGATGTCTGTGTCGAGAAGTAACAATTATTGGCTGACTTCCCAATGTAAATTGTGGCTTTCTTTGTCGCTCCATTGGGAGACCCAGACAATTGGGTGTATAGCTTCTGCCTCCGGAGGCCACACAAAGTATTACACTTAAAAGTGTAAAGCCCCTCCCCTTCTGCCTATACACCCTCCCGTGCATCACGGGCCCATCAGTTTTATGCTTTGTGTTGAAGGAGGCATATATTCACGCAAGCTCCACATTTTAGTCAGCAGCAGCTGCTGATTGTATCGGATGGAAGAAAAGAGGGCCCCCCACGGGGCCCCCGGCATGCTCCCTTCTCACCCCACTAAGTCGGCGGTGCTGTTAAGGTTGAGGTACCCATTGCGGGTACAAAGGCTGGAGCCACATGCCGTTTTCCTTCCCCATCCCTTAGAGGCTCTGGGAGAAGTGGGATCCTAACCGGTCACCTTTCACTGGGACCGGGCTCCCTCCGCAGCCCCTGGGGGAATCTGACGGACAGGAGACTGGGTATCATCAGGGACAGGCCCTGCATCTAAAAGGTACTGTGTCCCTTTGGGGACGGTGCATGGAGCGCCTGTGTTACAGACGCTGCAGCGGCTGCTGTTTTTCTGTGACGACCGGGACTACTGCGCCGACCGCGCCTGTTCGTCGGCCACGTTATTAAATTTAGTCCCCGGCTTCTGCGGCCTAGTACCATAACTCCCGCCCCCGGGCCTGCCAGTCAGGGGTAAGGGCGGGACGGTCGACTGGACGTCGGCAGTGAGGGCTGGAGCATACTTAGGTGTTCTCCTCCCCCCTCACTGAGCACTGTGGGGCACCAGATTCCCGCACTTTATTAGTCACCGCCCACGGCTCCCTCCTCCCCTGAGAACTCTGGCAGCCATTGTTACAATCACTTCTGCCGGTGGAGGATTTCAGAACGAGCTCTGCAGCTCTGGGAGGCCCAGGCGGGGAATCTGGTTGACACACAACCGCTTTGGACGGTCAGTAAGCCACACCGGTTACCAGGTGCTGGCCCCCCTAGGGTGCCGAAGTGTGTGTATGTACATATTATATATATATGTGATATATATGTGATATATATGTTATATATAATATATATATATAATATATATGTGATATATCACATATATATATATATATATATATATATATATATATATATATATATATATATATATATGTGAGCAAGGATGGTTGACCTTAGGGAGATCAACATCCACCACTGCGGAGACACCATCACGTGTTTCTCAACGCAGTGATTCTAGAGCAATGCCCCCTGGGAAATATTCAAAGCAAGAAGGCCTGCGGAGACACCATCACATGTTTCTCAACGCTGGCAGGAAACTAGCCAGGTCTTTCACCGGGAAGGAACAACCACGGGAAGGGCAGTCTCCAGTCAAGGAGACCACCTATGCCAAACATGGTATCCATCCACAGACAGCCGTTTCGGGGTATTTGCCCCTCATCAGTGTGGAGTAGGAATCTGGCTAGTGGGACATTGCCTAGTAAAAGACTATGTGAGCAAGGATGGTTGACCTTAGGGAGATCAACATCCACCACTGCGGAGACACCATCACGTGTTTCTCAACGCAGTGATTCTAGAGCAATGCCCCCTGGGAAATATTCAAAGCAAGAAGGCCTGCGGAGACACCATCACATGTTTCTCAACGCTGGCAGGAAACTAGCCAGGTCTTTCACCGGGAAGGAACAACCACGGGAAGGGCAGTCTCCAGTCAAGGAGACCACCTATGCCAAACATGGTATCCATCCACAGACAGCCGTTTCGGGGTATTTGCCCCTCATCAGTGTGGAGTAGGAATCTGGCTAGTGGGACATTGCCTAGTAAAAGACTATGTGAGCAAGGATGGTTGACCTTAGGGAGATCAACATCCACCACTGCGGAGACACCATCACGTGTTTCTCAACGCAGTGATTCTAGAGCAATGCCCCCTGGGAAATATTCAAAGCAAGAAGGCCTGCGGAGACACCATCACATGTTTCTCAACGCTGGCAGGAAACTAGCCAGGTCTTTCACCGGGAAGGAACAACCACGGGAAGGGCAGTCTCCAGTCAAGGAGACCACCTATGCCAAACATGGTATCCATCCACAGACAGCCGTTTCGGGGTATTTGCCCCTCATCAGTGTGGAGTAGGAATCTGGCTAGTGGGACATTGCCTAGTAAAAGACTATGTGAGCAAGGATGGTTGACCTTAGGGAGATCAACATCCACCACTGCGGAGACACCATCACGTGTTTCTCAACGCAGTGATTCTAGAGCAATGCCCCCTGGGAAATATTCAAAGCAAGAAGGCCTGCGGAGACACCATCACATGTTTCTCAACGCTGGCAGGAAACTAGCCAGGTCTTTCACCGGGAAGGAACAACCACGGGAAGGGCAGTCTCCAGTCAAGGAGACCACCTATGCCAAACATGGTATCCATCCACAGACAGCCGTTTCGGGGTATTTGCCCCTCATCAGTGTGGAGTAGGAATCTGGCTAGTGGGACATTGCCTAGTAAAAGACTATGTGAGCAAGGATGGTTGACCTTACCTTACCCCGAAACGGCTGTCTGTGGATGGATACCATGTTTGGCATAGGTGGTCTCCTTGACTGGAGACTGCCCTTCCCGTGGTTGTTCCTTCCCGGTGAAAGACCTGGCTAGTTTCCTGCCAGCGTTGAGAAACATGTGATGGTGTCTCCGCAGGCCTTCTTGCTTTGTATATATATATGTGATATATCACATATATATATATATATATATATATATATATATATATATATATATATATATATATATATATATATATATATATATATATATATATATATATATATATATATATATATATATATATATATATATATATATATATATATATATATATATATATATATATATATATAAATATATACGGTATATCACATATATATACGGTATATCACATATATATATATATATATATATATATATATATATATATATATATATATCACATATATATCACATTATATATATATATATCACGTGTACATTTTCTCTGTTCGGCCGCATTATTTTGCTTTTGGCTATATACCCTCACTGATCACTCTCAGAGGAGACAACAGCATGTCGTCCGCAAAGAGCAAGGGTGCCAAGGCACAGGCTTATTTTGCAACCTGTACCTCTTGTGCGGCTATGTTACCTGCAGGTTCCACCTACCCTCACTGTGTGCAATGCTCGGCCCCTGTGGCACTCACTCAGCCGGAGCCTCGGGCACTGGTGGGACCCTCAGCTCAGGTAGAACCGCCGGCTTCCACTGTCCAGGTGGCAGGGACAGAGTTTGCAGTTTTGGCTGAAAAACTCTGAGTCGCTTTCACAGTCCATGGCTCAGTCTATGGACAAATGGTCTGCTAAGATACTAGAAGCCTTGCAGTCCAGATCGGTAACACAGGCCCAGGGCACTGTGAGTTCATCGCCCCCAGGCCCCTCTCGGTCGGCGCAGCAAAGTGCTCCTGGGGTGACACCTAGGTCCCACGGTGAGGACTCCGACACGGACCGCAGTCCCAGACCGGCTAAGCGGGCTCGCTGGGAACCTTCCCCGACTTCATCACGCTGTTCGGGGTCTCAGCATGAGGACTCTCTGGAGGATGAAGCGGAGGTCGCAGCTCAGGGCTCTGATCCTGACGTTGCTCTCAATCTTGATACACCTGAAGGGGACGCCATAGTAAATGACCTTATAGCGTCCATCAACCAGGTGCTAGATCTTTCTCCCCCAAGTCCACCTATAGAGGAGTCGGCTTCGCAGCAGGAGAAGCACCAGTTTAGGTTTCCCAAACGTACACGGAGTGCGTTTTTCGATCACTCTAACTTCAGAGATGCTGTCCAGAAGCACAGAGCATTTCCGGACAAGCGCTTTACTAAGCGCCTTAATGACACACGTTACCCCTTCCCCCCTGACGTAGTTAAGGGTTGGGCTCAGTGTCCCAAGGTGGATCCTCCAGTCTCTAGACTGGTGGCTAGATCCGTAGTATCAGTGGCAGATGGTTCATCGCTCAAGGATGCCACTGACAGGCAAATAGAGCTCCTGATGAAATCCATCTATGAAGCCATAGGCGCGTCTTTTGCTCCGGCCTTTGCAGCCGTGTGGGCACTCCAAGCTATCTCAGCTTGTCTGTCTGAGATTAATGCGGTCACACGTACCTCTGCTCCGCAAGTTGTGTCTTTGACTTCTCAGGCGTCAGCCTTTTCGTCCTACGCCATGAACGCCGTCCTGGACTCTGCGAGCCGTACAGCGGTAGCATCCGCCAATTCGGTGGCAGTCCGCAGGGCCATGTGGCTACGCGAATGGAAGGCAGACTCTGCTTCCAAGAAGTTCTTAACCGGTTTGCCATTTTCTGGCGACCGTTTGTTTGGCGAGCAATTGGACGAAATTATTAAACAATCCAAGGGAAAGGACTCGTCCTTACCCCAGTCCAAACCAAACAGACCTCAGCAACGAAAAATACAACCGAGGTTTCGGTCCTTTCGGCCCTCAGCTAGGTCCCATTCCTCCACGTCCAACAGGTCAGAGAAGGGCCAGAGGAACTCTTCTGCATGGCGGTCTAAGTCACGTCCTACAAAGACCGCCGGAGGAACCGCCTCCAAGGCGGCCTCCTCATGACTTTCGGCCTCCCCAAACCGCATCCTCGGTCGGTGGCAGGCTCTCCCGCTTTTGCGACGCCTGGTGGCCACATGTCCAGGACCGATGGGTGAGAGACATTCTGTCTCACGGTTACAGGATAGAGCTCAGTTCTCGTCCTCCGACTCGTTTCTTCAGAACATCTCCGCCCCCCGAGCGAGCCGATGCACTTTTTCAGGCGGTGAACACTCTGAAGGCAGAAGGAGTTGTGATCCCCGTTCCCCTTCAAGAACGTGGTCGCGGTTTTTACTCCAACTTGTTCGTGGTGCCAAAAAAGGACGGATCATTCCGTCCCGTTCTGGACCTCAAACTGCTCAACAGACACGTGAGAACCAGACTGTTCCGGATGGAATCTCTCCGCTCTGTCATCGCCTCGATGTCCCAAGGAGACTTCCTAGCATCAATCGACATCAGGGATGCTTATCTCCATGTGCCGATTGCACCAGAGCATCAACGCTTCCTGCGTTTCGCCATCGGGGACGAACACCTTCAGTTCGTGGCACTGCCTTTCGGCCTGGCGACAGCCCCACGGGTCTTCACCAAGGTCATGGCAGCAGTGGTGGCGGTCCTACACTCTCAGGGCCACTCTGTGATCCCTTACTTAGACGATCTTCTAGTCAAGGCACCCTCCCGGGTGGCATGTCAACACAGCCTGACCATTGCTCTGGAGACTCTCCAGAGGTTCGGGTGGATCATCAATTTCCCAAAGTCAAAATTGACACCGACCCAATCACTGACTTACCTCGGGATGGAGTTTCATACTCTCTCAGCGATAGTGAAGCTTCCGCTGAACAAACAGCGTTCGCTGCAGACAGGGGTGCAATCTCTCCTTCGGGCCCAGTCACACCCCTTGAGGCGCCTCATGCACTTCCTAGGGAAGATGGTGGCAGCAATGGAGGCAGTTCCCTTTGCGCAGTTTCATCTGCGTCCACTTCAATGGGACATTCTCCGCAAATGGGACAGGAGGTCGACGTCCCTAGACAGGAATGTCTCTTTCACTGGCAGCCAAAACCTCTCTTCAGTGGTGGCTTCTTCCCACTTCTTTGTCGAAGGGAAAATCCTTCCTGCCCCCATCCTGGGCTGTGGTCACGACGGACGCGAGTCTGTCAGGGTGGGGAGCGGTCTTTCTCCACCACAGGGCTCAGGGAACCTGGACTCCGACAGAGTCCTCCCTTCAGATCAATGTTCTGGAGATAAGGGCAGTGTATCTAGCCCTAAAGGCGTTCCAGCGGTGGCTGGAGGGCAGGCAGATCCGAATACAGTCTGACAACGCTACGGCGGTCGCGTACATCAACCACCAGGGCGGCACACGCAGTCGTCAAGCCTTCCAAGAAGTTCGGCGGATTCTGCTGTGGGCGGAAGCCACAGCCTCCACCATCTCCGCAGTTCACATCCCGGGCGTAGAAAACTGGGAAGCAGACTTTCTCAGTCGCCAGGGCATGGACGCAGGGGAATGGTCTCTTCACCCGGACGTGTTTCAAGAGATCTGTTGCCGCTGGGGAACGCCGGACGTCGACCTCATGGCGTCTCGGCACAACAACAAAGTCCCGGCATTCATGGCACGGTCTCAAGATCACAGAGCTCTGGCGGCGGACGCATTAGTTCAGGATTGGTCGCAGTTTCGACTGCCTTATGTATTTCATCCTCTGGCACTGCTGCCCAGAGTGTTACGCAAGATCAGGTCCGACTGCCGCCGCGCCATCCTCGTCGCTCCAGACTGGCCGAGGAGGTCGTGGTACCCGGATCTGTGGCACCTCACGGTGGGTCAACCGTGGGCACTCCCAGACCGACCAGACTTGCTGTCTCAAGGGCCATTTTTCCATCTGAATTCTGCGGCCCTCAACCTGACTGTGTGGCCATTGAGTCCTGGCTCCTAGCGTCCTCAGGGTTATCTCAAGATGTCATTGCCACCATGAGACAGGCCAGGAAACCAACATCCGCCAAGATCTATCACAGGGCTTGGAGGATCTTCTTATCCTGGTGCGCTGATCAGGGTTTTACCCCCTGGCCGTTTGCCTTACCCACTTTTCTTTCTTTCCTTCAATCCGGAATGGACAAGGGTTTGTCTCTCGGCTCTCTCAAGGGACAAGTATCGGCGCTTTCCGTGTTTTTTCAAAAGCGTCTAGCCAGGCTTCCGCAGGTCCGCACGTTCCTGCAGGGAGTTTGCCACATAGTCCCACCTTACAAGCGTCCGCTGGAACCCTGGGATCTTAACAGGGTGCTAACGGCTCTTCAGAAACCACCTTTCGAGCCGATGCGAGATGTCTCTCTATCACGCCTTTCGCAGAAGGTGGCCTTCCTAGTGGCAGTCACATCACTTCGGAGAGTGTCTGAGCTAGCAGCGCTGTCATGCAAAGCCACCTTCCTGGTGTTTCACCAGGATAAGGTGGTTCTGCGTCCGGTCCCGGAATTTCTCCCTAAGGTGGTATCCCCTTTTCATCTCAATCAGGATATCTCCTTACCTTCTTTTTGCCCTCATCCAGTTCACCAATGTGAAAAGGATTTGCACTTGTTAGATCTGCTTCCGATTCCTTCAGGGCTGAAAGCCCATTCTACCAGAGCCGTAGGTGCATCCTGGGCATTGTGGCACCAGGCTACGGCTCAGCAGGTGTGTCAGGCGGCTACCTGGTCGAGTCTGCACACTTTCACGAAACACTATCATCAGGTGCATGCCTATGCTTCGGCAGATGCCAGCCTAGGTAGGCGAGTCCTTCAGGCGGCGGTCGCCCACCTGTAAGAGGGGGCCGTTTTCGGCTCTTTTTATCGAGGTATTCTTTTACCCACCCAGGGACTGCTTTTGGACGTCCCAATTGTCTGGGTCTCCCAATGGAGCGACAAAGAAGAAGGGAATTTTGTTTACTTACCGTAAATTCCTTTTCTTCTAGCTCCTATTGGGAGACCCAGCACCCGCCCCTGTTCCCTTCTGGCTGTTGTTCTTTTGTGTACACATGTTGTTCATGTTGAATTGTTCTTTTGGTTCATGGTTTCAGTTCTCCGAACATCCTTCGGATTGAATTTACCTTAGACCAATTTATAAGTTTCCTCCTTCCTGCTTTTGCACCAAAACTGATGGGCCCGTGATGCACGGGAGGGTGTATAGGCAGAGGGGAGGGTTACACTTTTTAAAGTGTAATACTTTGTGTGGCCTCCGGAGGCAGAAGCTATACACCCAATTGTCTGGGTCTCCCAATAGGAGCTAGAAGAAAAGGAATTTACGGTAAGTAAACAAAATTCCCTTCTTCTCTTACAGTGGACGCTTGTTCAGTGGAATTTTTTGAAGTTTAATGTGCTCCAGAATATCGGCTCTTTCTATGGTTCTCACCCATGGCACTGGTACATCACTCAGGGATTTCCAGTCATTATTGGCACACACTTGCCATTCTTTATTCACGGTTGTATGGTGGCACCAAGAAGATATCGTGTTCTAATAGTGGCAATAGTTTGGACTGTCCTAGTGTATAGGTAAGCGGGAAAATTAACATTTTGAGGACAAAATGCAAATGAGGGAAATGGTGATAAAATCTGCGTCCTGCAAATAAACCCAGTGATATTTTAAGAATTAAAGGGGTCCTACATATTCATTAAATGGTGGCAGTAGGAGTAGGGTGCTTTTCTCCACTGATCACTGGTGGTATGGTAACCGCCATGCAGCTTTACAGCTGAAACTTATAACAAGGTGCTATCTATAAAGTGCTTCATATTTGATGCACTTTGTGATATGTTCTGTGCATAGACGAGCACTGTATAAACATATCCAAAATGTACAGTCGGTAGTGGGGTAAAACTTGCATGGCAGAAGGTGCGGAGCAATCCTGCATATGGCACAACTCTCATACCGTACTGTAGCCTATACAGGAGATCGGGTGTCTGCTTTAATCAATTAAGTTGTAATAGGAGCTTAATTGATTCATGAGCAAATTGAAGGATTTGTGTTTGCAGCAGTAGCTGGAATGATTTGTATCACTTGTAAATGCTGTAATGTCTGTTTTTGGATTTTTAGCACTTTGAGTCATAAGGAATTTCGCTTCATCTATCCGGTCCTTCCACTCTGTATGATCTTCTGTGGTAAGGCGTTTTCTTTTTCAGTTAATAATTGTTTGGTATAGTTTAGGTTTGCTTGGCTATTTCTAAGGCTGCGTTCACATTAGGTTTGCACTCCACATGCATAATTGTCATGGGGTTCCATATAAATACTTTGAAACCTCAGTGTTTTTGGCTTCCATTCATTACTGCTGTTTTTCCAGTTTTCTGGAGTAATTTGCTCCTCTTTAGTGTCCTTACACTTTAAAGGGAACCGGTCACCAGATTTTTCCCCTTAGGAGCTGCGGCCACCACCAATGAGCTCTTGTACAGTATAATGGAATGCTGTATATAAGTGCCCAGGCCGCTCTATAGAACGTAAAAAACCCTTTATAATACCTCTAGGGCAGTCCGGTCAGTGTTGCTGCTCTCGGTCCAGCACCTCCACCATCTTGTGGGATTGCCACCCTCCTGCCATGGATGACACCTCCTGCATCATTCACAGAGAGGGCCCCATTGCACTCCTGCGCAGACGCACTTTTATCTGCTCTGCTGAGGGCAGGGCAAAGTACTGTAATGCACATGCGCACTACAGAACTTTGATCTGTCCTCAGCCGGGCAGATCAAAGTGCACCTGTGCAGGAGCGCAATAATTGTCTCTGTAAATGATGCATCATGCACACGGGGCTGGGCTGGAGGAAGGCTATCGCACAAGATGGTGAAGGCGCTGGACCGAGAGCAGCAACACTGACCGGACTGCCCTAGAGGTGAGTATTATAAAGGGGTTTTTTATGTTCTATAGAGCCACCTGTGCACTTATATACAGCATTCCAGAATACTGTATAAGAGCTCATTTGTGGTGGCCGCAGCTCATAAGGGAAAAACCTGTACATTTTGTGCCACTTTTTAAAGTAGTCTTTATTATACTCTACTTTGCTTATCCAGATAGATTCATGAAATGCAACTTACCAAAGGTGGCTTTTTCTGGGCACTTCTCACTCGAGGAGTTTTTAATTTTTAAAGTATTTGTGACATTTGGTGCTGAATAATAAAAAAAAAACAAAAAAAAAACCCTTCACAACCGGCCGATTTTGCGGGGTTTTTTTTGTTTTTTTTTCTTCGCCATCCTACTTCCGTCAAAGCCATTTGAGAGCTTGATTTTTGCGGAATGAATTGTACTTTTAAATGAAATCATGAGTTTTACCATATAGTGTCCTGGAAAATGGCAAAAAAAAAATATCCAAATGCGGAAAAATTGCACAAAGTAAGATTGTTTTTGAGATTTTTTGGTGTGATCCCTCAGGTCAGTGCAAGTTTGCAGACACCAAACATGTATAGGTTTACTTTTATTTAAAGGGGTGGTTCACCCATATTTTTTATTTTCTAGATCGATATTATATTGAGAAACAGAGTTTCTCTCAAATACCTTATGTTGGCAATAGTGCCTGTGAGAGGCGCTATTGCAGACCATTCTTCTTCTCGCCTGACCTCTCCCCTCCCCCCGTGACCTCGGGGATCCGATGACATCACGTCAAGTTCCAGATCATATCATCACTGCGGCCAGCCGCAGTCTTCCTGACTCACTGGGCTGTGGGCACTGTTTCACCACTCATCAGTCCAGATTATGTCTTGCTTGCAGTGCTCTGCAGTGAGGGAGGAGGGAGCAGATGGGCTGTGATGAGCAGTGAAACACCGTCCACAGTGCATCACTCACGGACACTGCGGCCGGCCGCGGTATCAGGAACTTGACGTGACATCACCAGATCCCCGAGGTCATGGCAGCTAGGCGAGGGGAACATCGGTCTGCAATAACGCCTCTCACAGGCACAATTGCCAACATAAGGTATGAGAGAAACTTTGTTTCTCAATATAATATCGATCTAGAAAATAAAAAATATGGGTGAACCACCCCTTTAAGGGGTTACATAAAAAAAATAAAAAAAATCTGAAGTTTGTCCAAAAAAGTGGCGTACGTTTTGAGCCATTTTCTACGACCCGTAGTATTCTCATTTTTCGGGATCTATGGCTCAGTGACTGCATATTTTTTGCGTCTTGAGCTGAGGTTTTTAACGGTACCATTTTTGCGTAGATGGTACGTTTTAATTGTCTGTCATTGCATTTTGCGCAAAGTTTGTGGCAACCAGAAAAATGTAATTCTGGCGTTTTGGGATTATTTTTTTTTTTATTTTTTTTTTTTGCTGCTACGCAGTTTCTGTTTTAGGTTTTATATTTTGATCGGGTATTTCGGAACGTAGCAATACTAAATGTGTGGTTTTTTTTTTTTTAACGCTTTTAAATTTCAATTGGGCAAAAAGGGGTGATTTGAACGTTTGTGTTTTTTTTTTTTTTTTTTTTTTAATTTTTCAAAATGTATTTATTTTTTTTACACCTTTAATAGTGCCCCTAGGGGGCTGTAATAATTAGCAGTCTGATCGCTCATTGTTTTCTCCCGATCAGAGCATCACTGCTCAGATCGGGAGAAAAGCTCCGCTCTTGTAACAGGCAGTACTCTGCTACTGGTTACAGGGCCTGAGTCATGTAAGCTACCGGAGTCATTATATGACCTTTTACTACCATGACAACCATCAGATCCACGTGATTATGTGACGTGGCTTCCGGTGGAGGCCTGTAAGTAGGTTTTAGCGTGACTGCGTTTAAAATGGCGCTATCACATTTTCACAGCGACACTCAAGGGGGTTAAAAGGCACGGGCGGAACGCGATTCCACTCATGCCTGTGAGACACACGTCAGCTGTACAAATCAGCTGACATGTCCACGGATCGTTGCAGGCTGCTTGCAGCAGCCGGCGGGTATTAACTCTATAACCGCTGGGATATATTACTGCAAAAACATCAGCAAACATGACATACTGAAAAGTGACTTTAATAGATAGTAAATGTTGAATTGGGCTCAGAGTAAAATGTGCGAAATGTCAACTAGGCTAATGTGCGCAGCTAAAACCATGGACTGTGCCAAACATTCTTGAAACTTTGGCTTATTAGGCCACGTGCACACTTTGGGTATTTGCGTTTTCTCCCCTCAGTATTTGTAAGTCAAAACCCAATAAAATGCGTTAAAAAAAAAAAAAAAAAACCAAAACACAGAAGTGGTGACTGGTTTCTATTATACTTTTCCTCTTGTCCCACTCGTGGTTTTAGTTTACAAATACTGAGGTAAAAACTCACCAAATGTGTGCATATTGCCTTATACTCAACAGCTCCATTTAGGGTCCTTCAGACATGCACATGGAGCAGAAACCTAATGTGAATCTAATCAGAACAGTTGATTGGTGTATCAAATGTATAGGAAAATATATATTTTATATATATATTTTCCCTATTTGATAAATATTTAGTATAAGTAAAAAAATAACCGAGCCAGGCATTTACTCTTCAGCATGGTTGCTTGTAAGCTGTAATACATTTTCTCTAGTGGATTTTCTTATCCTTACACCAATAATCTTGTCTCCAGGCTTTTCTTTTTCTAGTCTTAGACGGTGGAAGAAGCCAGCCATTGGCTTTCTGGTTCTATCTAATCTGCTTCCTGCCCTCTACACTGGATTGATTCACCAAAGAGGAGCCCTGGACATAATGACCAATATTCAACAATTATGTAACAAGGAGAATTCCTCCCTCCTGGTGCTCATGCCTTGTCACTCTATTCCTTACTACAGGTGAGGGTCGGCTGATTAGTTCCTTAAATTAACCCCCTCCAGACCTCCACCGTGCATGTTTGGCGAATGTCAACTGTGTGATACAGCAGAGATCAAACTAAGCTTCAAATGTTCGGGATTAACCCTGCAGATACTACTGTAATTGCAGCAGCAATATTTAACCCCTTAATACACATTAAAAACATTGGTCGATAAGGGCCTTATTCCCTCATTGCAGTTTTAAAATGGCAATCGGGAATAACTCTATAGTGTCCCTTCACTGCCAAAAATTCAATGGGTGACAACTGTACATGATAGCTTATATCAACGGGCATAGAGCCCAACCAGTTTTAGAACTGATTAGGGCGTATTAAGCCCTTTAAATACCGCTGTCATGACAGGAATATTTAAGTGACTAAAAGAGCATTAAGACAGTCTTTGATCGTAATCATCCCCCCATGATTGTAATTGTGGGGGCTGATCGTTGCCATGGTACCCTGAGGTCATGTGATGACCCAGGGTATGGTGGCCTGTTAGACCCTGCTCATAGCAGGATCTAACAGGCATAGTCAAGTGAAACACTGATAAGTCTGCTGCAGTACATGAGATCTGTGATCAAACTAAAAAAAAAATTCATGTCCCACAGTGGGACTTGGTGAAACAATAATAATGCTGTAGGGATACCGGTGTGGAAGTGTACAATGCTGTATGGATGTCTGGTGTGGGATTTAGAGAGTATACAATGCTGATAGGGCTCCTGGTGGGATTTTTGGGGTGTGTGATGCTGGGCGACATTTATGGGTCTATAATGCTGTGGTCTGATGCCTATGATGTGATTTGGGGTGTGTGCAATGCTGTAAGCATGCGTGCCGTGGTATTTCCAGAGTGTGCGATGCTTGGGGGGCTGCCCGCCTATAATGGGGGTCTATAATGCTTTGAGATGCCTGTGATGGGATACGGGGTGTGTGTAATGCTGGGGAAAGAAGCTTGTGGTGGGATTTACACCCCAGGGACAACGCCCTTAGCCCTATTACCCAGGGATAACTGAAGATCTGCATGAGCCCTTAAATTTACAAGCGGCCCTTTGAAGGCAACTATAAAGCTAATATGGCCATCGGAGAAAATGCGTTAGCCAGAGGTGTCAATGGAAAATTGTTAAAGTTATGATTTTTGATAAATGATAGGCTAAAATTTAGGTGCAAAAATGAAAAGTAGCCACATTAACCCCTTAACGACCCATGACGTACTGGGTACGTCATGAATCGTGTGCCGGTAAGCCCCGCCCCCTGCAGGCGGCCGCGATCCGCGCACATATCAGCTGTTATCAACAGCTGACATGTGTGCCTACTAGCCGCGGGTGGAATATCTTCCACCCGCGGCCATTAACCCCTTACATCTTGCTGCCAAAATCTGGCAGCGACATGTATATAGGCGCCGCCATGACAGTCACTTACCCTGCCCCCACCAGAAGTCACGTGACTTTCAGCGGTTGCCATGGTAGCACAGGGTCATGTGATGATGCCTGTAGCTAACATGACTCACTTCCTCTCAATGCCGGAATACAGCCGGCATTGAGAGTGAAGCAGCAAATCTGCAGTTCTCAGCTCTGTAGCTGAGATCTGCAGATAGCGATCAGCAATCCGATCGCTTTGCACTATAGCCCCCTAGGGGGACTAGTAAAATAAAAAATAAAAAAAAAAAAGTAAAGTTTTAAATAAAATAAAAAAACCTAAAAGTTCAAATCACCCCCCTTTCACCCCATTGAAAATTAAAGGGTTAAAAAAAACACACATTTGGTATCGCCACGTTCAGAAATGCCCGATCTATCAAAATATAAAATTAATTAATCTGATCAGTAAACGGCGTAGCGGCAAAAAAATTCCAAACACCAAAATTACGTTTTTTGGTCGCCGCAAATTTTGCGCAAAATGCAATAACAGGCGATCAAAACGTAGCATCTGCGCAACAATGGTACCGTTAAAAACGTCAGGTCGAGACGCAAAACATAAGCCATCACTGAGCCTCAGATCCTGAAAAAATGAGAATGCTACGGGTTTTGGAAAATGGCGCAAAACGTGCGCCACGTTTTTTGGACAAGCTTGTGAATTTTTTTTTAACCCCTTAGATACAAGTGAAGGGAATTTTGTTTACTTACCGTAAATTCCTTTTCTTCTAGCTCCAATTGGGAGACCCAGACAATTGGGTGTATAGCTTCTGCCTCCGGAGGCCACACAAAGTATTACACTCAAAAGTGTAACCCCTCCCCTCTGCCTATACACCCTCCCGTGCCTCACGGGCTCCTCAGTTTTGGTGCAAGAGCAGGAAGGAGGAAACTTATAAATTGGTCTAAGGTAAATTCAATCCGAAGGATGTTCGGAGAACTGAAACCAAAGAAACAATTGAACAACAAGCCCGAAGGGAACAGGGGTGGGTGCTGGGTCTCCCAATTGGAGCTAGAAGAAAAGGAATTTACGGTAAGTAAATAAAATTCCCTTCTTCTTTGTCGCTCCATTGGGAGACCCAGACAATTGGGACGTCCAAAAGTAGTCCCTGGGTGGGTAAAAGAATACCTCGATAATAGAGCCGACACGGCTCCCTCTTACAGGTGGGCAACCGCCGCCTGAAGGACTCGCCTACCTAGACTGGCATCTGCCGAAGCATAGGTATGCACCTGATAATGTTTCGTGAAAGTGTGCAGGCTAGACCAGGTAGCTGCCTGACACAGCTGCTGAGCCGTCGCCCGGTGCCGCAATGCCCAGGACGCACCCACGGCTCTGGTAGAATGGGCTTTCAGCCCCGAAGGAAGCGGAAGCCCCGAAGAACGGTAAGCTTCAAGAATCGGTTCCTTGATCCACCGAGCCAAGGTTGACTTGGAAGCCTGCGAACCCTTACGCTGACCGGCGACAAGTACAAAGAGTGCATCTGAACGGCGCAGGGGCGCTGTGCGAGACACGTAGTACTGGAGTGCTCTCACTAGATCTAATGAGTGCAAATCCTTTTCACATCGGTGAATTGGATTAGGGCAAAAAGAAGGTAAGGGGATATCCTGATTGGATGAAAAGGAGATACCACCTTAGGGAGAAATTCCGGAACAGGACGCAGAACCACCTTATCCTGGTGAAAAACCAGGAAGGGGGCTTTGCATGACAGCGCTGCAAGATCCGACACTCTTCGGAGTGATGTAACTGCCACTAGAAATGCCACCTTCTGCGAAAGACGTGATAAGGAGACATCTCGCAGCGGCTCGAAAGGTGGTTTCTGAAGAGCCATTAGCACCCTGTAAAGGTCCCAGGGCTCTAGTGGCCGCTTGTAAGGTGGGACTGTGTGGCATACTCCTTGCAGGAACGTGCGGACCTGCGGGAGCCTGGCCAGGCGCCTTTGAAAAAATACTGAGAGCGCCGATACTTGTCCCTTGAGAGAGCTTAGTGACAAACCTTTGTCCATTCCAGATTGAAGGAAGGAAAGAAAAATGGGTAAGGCAAAAGGCCAGGGAGTAAACCCATTCACAAAGCACCAGGACAAGAATATCCGCCAAGTCCTGTAATAGATCTTGGCGGACATCGGTTTCCTGGCTTGTCTCATAGTGGCAATGACATCCTGAGATAACCCTGACGATGCTAGGAGCCAGGACTCAATGGCCACACAGTCAGGTTGAGGGCCGCAGAATTCAGATGGAAAAACGGCCCTTGTGACAGCAAGTCTGTGCGGTCTGGAAGGGCCCACGGTTGACCCACCGTGAGATGCCACAGATCCGGGTACCACGACCGCCTTGGCCAGTCTGGAGCGACGAGAATGGCGCGGCGGCAGTTGGACCCGATCTTGCGTAATACTCTGGGTAGCATCGCCAGAGGAGGAAACACATAAGGCAGTTGAAACTGCGACCAATCCTGAGCTTATGCATCCGCCGCCAGAGCTCTGTGAACTGCGGAGATGGTGGATGCTGTGGCTTCCACCCACTGCAGAATTCGCCGTACTTCCTGGAAGGGTTGACGACTGCGAGTGCCGCCCTGGTGATTGATGTAGGCGACTGCAGTGGCGTTGTCCGACTGGATACGGATCTGCCTGCCCTCCAGCCACTCATGGAACGCCAATAGGGCTAGATACACTGCCCTTATCTCCAGAACATTGATCTGAAGGGAAGACTCCCTCGGAGTCCAGGTCCCCTGAGCCCTGTGGTGGAGAAACACTGCTCCCCACCCTGACAGGCTCGCGTCCGTGGTGACCACAGCCCAGGTTGGGGGCAGGAAGGATTTTCCCTGCGATAGAGAAGTGGGAAGAAGCCACCACTGAAGAGACGTCTTGGTTGCCAGGGAAAGAGAGACATTCTTGTCGAGGGAAGTCGATCTCTTGTCCCACTTGTGGAGAATGTCCCATTGGAGTGGGCGTAGATGAAATTGCGCGAAGGGCACTGCCTCCATCGCTGCCACCATCTTCCCTAGGAAGTGCATGAGGCGCCTCATGTAGGACCGCCACAACGGATGCCATGACTTTGGTGAAAACCCGTGGGGCTGTCGCCAAGCCGAAGGCAATGCCACGAACTGAAGGTGTTCGTCCCCTATGGCGAAACGCAAGAAGCGTTGATGTTCGGGTGCGATCGGCACATGGAGATAAGCATCTTTGATGTCGATCGATGCGAGAAAGTCTCCCTGTGACATCGAAGCGATGACCGAGCGGAGAGATTCCATCCTGAACCGTCTGGTGCTCACATGTCTGTTGAGCAGTTTGAGGTCCAGAACAGGACGGAATGAACAGTCCTTCATTGGCACCACGAACAAGTTGGAGTAAAAGCCGCGCCCCTGTTCCTGAGGGGGGACGGGAATCACAACTCCTTCTGTCTTCAGAGCGGCCACTGCCTGAAGTGCGTCGGCCTGAGCAGGGGGGGGGGAGGTTGTGAAGAAACGAGTTGGAGGACGAGAGATGAACTTTATCCTGTAACCGTGAGACAGAAGTCTCTCACCCATCGGTCTTGAACATGTGGCCACCAGGTGTCGCAAAAGCGGGAGAGCCTGCCACCGACCGAGGATGCGGTTCGGGGATGCCAAGAGTCATGAGGAGGCCGCCTTGGAGGCAGTGCCTCCGGCAGCCTTTTGGGGGCGTGACTTAGACTGCCACGCGTAGGAGTTCCTCTGACCTTTCTCCGGCCTATTGGACGAAGAGGATTGGGACTTGGCGGAGGGGCGAAAGGACCGAAACCTCGATTGTATCTTACGTTGCTGAGGTCGCTTCGGTCTGGACTGGGGTAAGGAGGAGTCTTTTCCCTCTCATCCAATCGTTCTCCAAACAATCGGTCGCCAGAAAACGGCAAAACGGTTAGGAATCTCTTGGAAGCAGAGTCTGCCTTCCATTCGCGCAGCCACATGGCTCTGCGGACCCTTCATGGCGTATGAAGAAAACGCCGACGCCTGAGAAGTCAAAGACGCAACCTGCGGAGCAGAAGTACGTGTGACCGCATTAATCTCGGTTAGACAAGCCGAGATAGCTTGGAGTGCCCACACGGCTGCAAAAGCCGGGGCAAAGGACGCGCCCGTGGCTTCATAGATGGATTTCACCAGGAGCTCTGCCTGTCAGTGGCATCTTTTAGCGATGAGCCATCTGCAACCGATACTACAGATCTAGCCGCCAATCTAGAGACTGGAGGATCCACCTTGGGACACTGAGCCCAACCCTTAACTACATCAGAGGGGAAGGGGTAACGTGTGTCAGCAAGGCGCTTAGTAAAGCGCTTGTCCGGAACCGCTCTGGGTTTCTGGACAGCATCCTTGAAGTTAGAGTGGTCGAAAGACGCACTCCGTGTACGTTTGGGGAACCGAAACTGGTGTTTCTCCTGCTGAGAAGCCGACTCCTCTATAGGTGGAGGCGTGGGAGATAGATCTAACACCTCGTTGATGGACGAGATAAGATCATTTACTAAGGCGTCCCCTTCAGGTGTATCAAGGTTGAGGGCAACGTCATGGTCAGAGCCCTGAGCTGCGACCTCCGCCTCGTCCTCCAGCCGGGAACCTGAGCAGCGTGATGAAGCTGATGATTACAAGCGGGCCCGCTTAGCTGGTCTGGGGCTGTGGACCGTGGAGGAGTCCTCCACGTGAAACCTAGAGCCCACTCCGGGAGCGCGCTGCGGCATGGACCGAGAGGGACCTGGAGGCGCCGATCCAACAGTGGCCTGGATCTGTGTAAGGACCGGTCTGGACTGCAAGGCTTCTAGCAGCTTGGCAGACCATTTGTCCATAGACTTAGCCATGGATTGTGAAAGTGACTCAAAGAGCTTCTCAGCAAACACTGCAAACTCTGTCCCTGCCGCCTGGACAGTGGTAGCATGGGGGTCTACCTGAGCCGAGGGGCCCACAAGTGGTCCCGGCTCCGGCTGAGTCAGTGTAACAGGGGTCGAGCATTGCTCACAGTGAGGGTAGGTGGAACCCGCAGGCAACATAGCCCCACAAGAGGTACAGGTCGCAAGGAAACCCTGTGCCTTAGCGCTCTTGCTCCTTGTGGACGACATGCTGTTGTGTCCCAGGAGAGTGATCACAGAGGGTATAAGGGAAGAGTATACAGCCCGGCCAAACAGAGATCTATATATATATATATATATATATATATATATATATATATATATATAAAGATATATAATACGTATCTATTCAGGCAACCCAGGGGGACCAGCACCGGATGACCGGTGTGGCTTACCGACCGCTAAAAAGCGGCGTGTGTGTCCTCCAGATTCTCTGCTCCAGGTCTCCCAGCGGTGAAGAGCTCTTTCCTGATGATTCTCCAGCGCAGAATGTCTGAAAAAAATGGCTGCTGGAGCTCTCAGAGGGGGAGTGGAGCGGTGGGCGGCACCAGGAAAAAGTGCGGGAATCTGGGGTCCCTATTGTGATCAAAGAGGGGGGAGGAAGCATACAGGATGCTCCGGCCCTCACTGCCGACGTCAGGACGGCTGTCCCGCCCCTACCCTGACAGACAGGTCCGCGGGCGGGAGTCTTGCCAGTAGGCCGCAACTGAAGCCGGGGACTAAATTTATGACCGCGGCCGACGAGCAGGCGCGGTCGGCGCGGAAGTCCCCCGGCTTTCACGGCCTAGCAGCCCTTGCAGCGTCCGGGTGCCAGGCGCTCCATGAACCGTCCCCATGGGGACACAGAGTACCTGACAGATGCAGGGCCCGATCCCTGATAAAGAAAATACTCCGGTCCGGCAGATTCCACACTGGGGCTGCGGAGGGAGCACGGTCCCAGTACCTGGATGACCGCTCAGGATCCCACTTCTCCCAGAGCCCCCAAGGGATGGTGAAGGAAATACGACATATGGCTCCAGCCTCTGTACCCGCAATGGGTACCTCAACCTTAACAGCACCGCCGACGTAGTGGGGTGAGAAGGGAGCATGCCGGGGGCCCCGTGGGAGCCCTCTTTTCTTCCAACCGATAACATCAGCAGCTGCTGCTGACTAAAATGGGAATGCATGAGTGGATGTGTGCCTCCTTCCACACAAAGCTTAAAACTGAGGAGCCCGTGAGGCACGGGAGGGTGTATAGGCAGAGGGGAGGGGTTACATTTTTGAGTGTAATACTTTGTGTGGCCTCCGGAGGCAGAAGCTATACACCCAATTGTCTGCGTCTCCCAATGGAGCGACAAAGAAAAACCTATACATGTTTGGTGTCTACAAACTCGCACTGACCTGAGCCATCACATAGATACATCAGTTTTACCATATAGTGAACACAGTGAATAAAATATCCCAAAAACTATTGTACGATCACACTTTTTTTGCAATTTTTCCGCACTTGGAATTTTTTTGCAGTTTTCCAGTACACTATATGGTAAAACTTATGGTTTCATTTAAAAGTACAACTCGTCCCGCAAAAAACAAGCCCTCATATGGCAAGATTGATGAAAAAATAAAAAAAGTTACGCCTCTCGGAAGAAGGAGAGCAAGAAACGGAAAGTGCCTGGGGGCTGAAGGGGTTAAGAAGGTATTAAATGGGTTGTCCAGTCTAAAACGACAAGTTTGCAGACTTGCAAATCATCACCTCGCACACTGCGCTATGAAGATGTCTGTGCCAGTACCAGCGGTCATGTGGCTGTGTGTGCAATATGCATACTGCCGGCCAGAATACGACTAGATTGTTTCCTGCCTCGTGTAATAAACTTACATTGAGCGCAGTAGAGCGAAGTTATGTAATGTGCAGGCACCGGCTTCCCTTATGTCTCCTCCTGTTCTACGGAGCAGAATGAAGCACGCTGCGCAGGTCTCTGATTCCTCTGCGCAGGCGCAAGACTGAGCACACTGTGGATGTTGTAGGAGAGGTCATCTACTTTCAGCCATATAGTCTGCATGTGAAAGGATTGGGGGCGGTGCTGAGCCTGATTTGGATTTACCTATTGCACCGAGCAATTTATATGCAGCACAGGACATGAATAAACCACTTTTTGGAGGTACACAGGAGCACTTGTGGGTATAAAGGGGTTGTAGGAACCCTATTTACATGCTAAGGTGATGGGTATTTGGATGATGATGATGGGCTTTCAGAAGTTATCACAGCAATGACTAATTTTTTTAAAGAAACTTCAGCATTTTTTTTTTCTTTTTCAGCCATGTTCATTGTCCAATTAAGATGAATTTCCTTGAGTGTCCCCCAGATTTAGAAGACGATGATGCGTATGTTGATGAAGCTGATCTATTTTATGTAAGCC